>NW_027195965.1:32500-119536 GCF_038502225.1 Cherax quadricarinatus | reverse complement strand
TCATACACTCCCTGCCAACAATAAAGCTGTGTCATGCACTCCTTGGCAACAATGAAGCTCTGTCATACACTCACTGGCAGCATTGAAGCTCTGTCATACACTCACTGGCAGCAGTTATGCTCTTTCATACACTCCCTGGCAACATTGTAGGTCTGCCATACACTCCATGGCAAAAATGAATCTCTGTCATAAACCCTCTGGCAGAAGAGAAGGTCTGTCATACGCTCCCTGCAACAATGAAGCTCTGTCATACACTCCCTGGCAGCAGTAAAACTCTGTCATACACTCTCTGGAAGCAGTGAAGCTCTATCATACGCTCCGTGGCAGCAGTGAAGCTCTGTCATACACTGCCTGGCAGTGATGAAGCTCTGTCATACGCTCCCTGGTAGCAGTGAAGCTCTGTCATACACTCTCTGGAAGCAGT
Source organism: Cherax quadricarinatus (assembly GCF_038502225.1). NCBI lineage: Eukaryota > Metazoa > Arthropoda > Malacostraca > Decapoda > Parastacidae > Cherax > Cherax quadricarinatus. Next base: position 119,112 of record NW_027195965.1, on the reverse strand, counting down.
GAAGCTCTATCATACACTCCATGGCATAGGAGACGCTTTGTAATACACTCCCTGGCAGCAAGGAAGCTCTGTCACACTCCCTGGCAGCAGTGAAGCTCTCTCATACACTTGCTAGCAGCAGTGATGCTCTATTATACAGTCCCTGAAAACATGTAAGCTCTTCCATATACTCCCTGGAAGCAGTGAAGTTCAGACATACACTCCTTGGCAGCAGTGAACCATCGCCAAACACTCCCTTGGAGCAGTGAAGCTAAGACATACACTCCCTGGCAGCAGTAAAGCTCTGTTATACACTCCTTGGCAACAACGGTGCTCTGTCGTACACTCCCTGGCAGCAGTGAAGCTATGTCATTCAGTCACTGACAGCAGTGAAGCTCTGTCATATACTCCCTGGCAGCAGTAAATCTATGTCAAATATTCCCTGACGGAAGGGAAGCTCTGTCATATACTCCCTGGCAGCAGTGAAGCTCTGTCATAAACTCTCTGGCAACAGTGAAGCTCTCATACGCTCCCTGGCAACAATGAACCCATGTCATACACTCCCTGGCAACAATGAAGCTCTGTTATGCACTATCAGGCTGCAGTGAAGCTCTGTCATACACTCCCTGGAAAAAGTGAAGCTCTGTCAAACACTCCCTGACAGCAGGGAAGCTCTGTCATACACTCCCTGGCAGGAGTGAAGCTCTGTCAAACTCCCTGGCAACATTGAAGCTTTGTCATACATTCCGTTGTAACAATGAACCTCTAGCATACACTCCCTCTCGACAATGAAGCTCTGTCATATACTCCCTGGCATCAATGAACCTCTCTCATGCACTCATTGGCAACAGTGAAGCTCTGTCATACACTCCCAGAAAGCAATAAAACTTTGTCATACGCTCCCTGTCAACAGTGAAGTTGTCATTCACTCCCTGGCAACAATGAAGCTCTGTCATACACTTCCTGGCAACAATGAAGCTCTGTCATTAACTCCATGACAGCAGTGAAGCTCAGCCATACATTCTCTGACAGCAGTGAAGCTCTGTCTTACACTCCTTGTCTACCAAGAAACTCTGTCATACACTCTCTGACAAAGATGAAGCTCTGTCATACACTCCCTGGCAGCAGTGAAGGTCTCTCATACTCTCCCTTGTAGCAGTGAAGCTCTGTCCTACACTAACTGGCAGCAGTGAAGCTTTGCCATACACTCCTCAGCGCCATTGAAGCTCTGTCATACACTCCCTGCCAACAATGAATCTCTGTCACACTCTCCGTGGCAGCAGTGAAGCTATGTCATACACTCCCTGACAATTCTGAAACTCTGTCATACACCCCCTGGCAACAATGAAGCTCAGTCAAATAGTCCCAGGCAACAATGAAGCTCTGTCTTACACTCCCTTGCAACAATGAAACTCTGTCATACACTACCAGGCAGCAATGAAGCTCTGTCATTCTCTCCATGGCACCAGTGACTGTCATACACTCCCTGGTAGCAAGGAGCTCTGTCATACATTCTCACGCAGCAGTGAAGCTCCCTCATAAAATCCCTGGCAGTAATGAAGCTCTGTCATACACTCCCTGGCAACAATGAACCTCTGTCGTACACTCCCTGGCGACAATGAAACTCTGTTATACACTCCCTGCCAGCAGTGAAGCTCTGTCATATACCCCCTGGCAGTAGTGAAGCTTTATCATACACTCCCTGGCAGCAGCTGAGCACTGATGTACACTCCCTGGCAGCAGTGAAGCTCTGTCATACACTCCCTGGCAGCAGTGAAGCTCTATCATACAGTTCCTGGCAGCACTGAAGCTTTGTCATACAGTCCCTGGCAGGACGTAAGCTGTGCCATACGCTCCCTGGCAGCAGTGAAGCTCAGACATACACTCTCTGGAAACAATGAAGCTCTGTCATACACTCTCTTGCAACGACGAAGCTCTGTCATACACTCCCTGTCAGCAGTGAAGCTCTCTCATACACACTCTGGCAGCAATGAAGCTCTGTCATACATTCTCTGGCAGCAGTGAAGCTCTGTTATGCTCTCCCTGGCAACAATGAAGCTCCATCATACACTCTATGGCAGCAGTGAAGCTCTCTTATGCTCTCCCTGGCAACAATGAAGCTCTCTCATACACTCCCTGGCATCAGTGAAGCTCTCTCATACACTCTCTGGCAGCAATGAAGCTCTGTCATACAATCCCTGGCAGCAGTGAAGCTCTGTTATGCTCTCCCTGGCAACAATGAAGCTCTGTCATACACTCCTTGGCAGCAGTGAAGCTGTGTCATACTCTCCCTGGCAGCAGTGAAGCTCTGTCATACACTCCCTGGCAGCAGTGAAGCTGTTTCATACTGTCCCTGGCAGCAGTGAAGCTCTGTCATACTGTCCCTGGCAACAATGAAGCCCTCCGTGTGTGCAGCTCTCGCTTCACACACGGAGGGCCACAGACCCTGAGCTGCCTTGGGGATTAGTGTGGACGGTTACAAAGCATGGCTTGCTTCTGCAGTGTTTTAAAAATTGGGGTTGGAGAGTTGAAGGAGGAGGTCTTGCTTCTCCAGGAGGAGATTAGGAGGCTGAAGGTCCACCTCAATGGGTCTGGGAGAGAGTGTGAGGTGGCTGGAGTTGTGGGGAATGAGGCTTCTAGCAGCGAGGTGCAGTCTGTCTCTCGCTGTGAGGAGGCTGTAGTTGGGGTGGCAGCAACGGCTACCAGCAGTGAGGTGCAGCCCAGCACCTGCTACAAGTGGCGAGTAGTTCACAGTAATGGAAGGCGCATCAGAGTAAGGAAAGTTAAGAGTGAAGATCTGAAGGTAGGAAATCGCTTCTCTGTTCTTCAGGATGAATGTACTTCAGTGGCCAGTGAAGGTAAGGGTACTACTGCCCCTGCTAATGGAGGTAAGCGCATTCTTGTGGTTGGTGACTCTCAGGTAAGATACATTGACCGTGCTTTTTGTAATAGGAATAAGAAGATGAGAGATAGAGTGTGCTTCCCTGGAGCAGGTGTTGGGGACATTGTCAACAGGCTGGATAATATCATGTCAGGTAATGGGAGCAAGCCCATTATCTGTCTCAGTGCTGGTGGAAATGATATTGGGAAGGGTAGGAGAGAAGAGCTGCTAGATAAGTACAGGTCAGCTATAGATTTCATTAAGTCTAAGGGAGGGATCCCAATCATATGTAGCATCTTGCCTAGAAGGGGAGTAGGAAATGAATGGTTGTCTAGGGCAATTGGTGTAAATTGCTGGCTAGACAGATACTGCAAGGAACATGCAATCCCATTCATTGACAACTGGAACAACTTTTATGGCAAACATGATATGTATGCAAGGGATGGGGTACATCTCTCTGGGGCTGGGGTGGTAGCACTTGCAGACTCGATTGAGAAGGCCATTGGTGAAATGCCTATGATTTTAAACTGATGGAAGATAGAGGTATGGGTGTGTGTGGGTAACAAGCAGGTAGCAACACTTGGGTTGGAAACAGTAAATGTATAAAAGGCATTCAGCATGAAGTTATAAATAAAGACAATAGATCAGGTCAGCAAACAAAGGGGGACAGCAGAGGGCAGCAAGGGACTAGCTCCCTTAAGGTTTACTATACTAATAGCAGGAGTGTAAGAAATAAGATAGATGAGCTAAGATTAATTGCAAGTGCAGGAGACATAGATATTATTGCTATAACAGAGACCTGGCTCAATCTGAAAGATAGAGAGATGCCCTCTGAATGTCACATACAAGGCTATAAATTATTCCACACTGACAGGGTCAACAGGAAAGGTGGTGGAGTAGCGATGTATGTCAGAGACAATTTAAATTGTTGTGTTAGACAAGATATTAAATTAGAAGCGTCAGCCACTGAATCTGTTTGGTTACAGCTTCTCGAGGGCCGAGAAAAACTAATTTTGGGTGTGATTTACAGGGCCCCAAATCTTGATAGGGAGTGCAGTAAACTTCTATGGGACGAAATTCGTAAGGCATCTACATACGAAAATGTTGTGCTAATGGGAGATTTCAACTATAGACAGATTGACTGGAGCAATTTGACAGGAAATTTAGAGTCAGGTGACTTTCTTGATACGATCCAGGATTGTTTTTTAAAACAGTTTGTGACAGAGCCAACTAGGGGAAATAACCTCCTTGACTTGGTTCTTGCCAGTAGGGAAACACTAATTAATAATCTTGAGGTTAATGATGAGCTTGGGGAAAGTGATCACAAATCACTCAGTTTTAATATATCATGGAATTCCCCTAATAATGGCAATCAAGTCTCCGTCCCTGACTTTCGCTTGGCTGATTTCATAGGACTGAAAAATTACTTAGGTGGGCTGAACTGGAATGACCTGACTAAGGGTCAGGTAGGTGGTGATGGTTGCCGATATGATGCTTTCCAGGGCATAGTTCTTGCTGCTCAGTCAAATTATGTTCCAAATAGGGAAATCAGATCAAACAAAAATGATCCTAAATGGATGAACAATAGATTAAAATATCTGATTGGTCAAAAGAGAGGCATATATAGGCAAATCAAAAGAGGAGAGGGGCAATTGAGAAATCGATATATTCAGTTAAAGAGAGAAATAAAAAAGGGAATTAGAAAAGCAAAAAGAGATTATGAGGTTAAAGTTGCAAGAGAATCGAAGACTAACCCAAAAGGATTCTTTCAGGTATACAGAAGTAAGATCAGGGACAAGATAGGTCCACTCAAAAGTTCCTCGGGTCAGCTCACTGACAGTGATAAGGAAATGTGTAGAATTTTTAACACATACTTCCTCTCAGTTTTTACACAGGAGGATACCAGCGATATTCCAGTAATGATAAATTATGTAGAACAGGACGATAATAAACTGTGTACTATTAGGGTCACAAGTGACATGGTCCTTAGGCAAATAGATAAATTAAAACCTAACAAATCCCCAGGCCCTGATGAACTGTATGCAAGGGTTCTAAAGGAATGTAAAGAGGAGCTTAGCACACCTTTGGCTAATCTTTTCAACATATCACTACAAACTGGCATGGTGCCAGATAAGTGGAAAATGGCAAATGTGATACCTATTTTCAAAACAGGTGACAGGTCCTTAGCTTCGAACTATAGACCAATAAGCCTAACCTCCATAGTGGGAAAATTTATGGAATCAATAATTGCCGAGGCAGTTCGTAGCCACCTTGAAAAGCATAAATTAATCAACGAATCTCAGCATGGTTTTACAAAGGGGCGTTCCTGCCTTACGAATTTATTAACTTTTTTCACTAAGGTATTTGAGGAGGTAGATCATGGTAATGAATATGATATTGTGTATATGGACTTCAGTAAGGCTTTTGACAGGGTCCCACATCAGAGACTATTGAGGAAAATTAAAGCACATGGAATAGGAGGAGAAATTTTTTCCTGGATAGAGGCATGGTTGACAAATAGGCAGCAGAGAGTTTGCATAAATGGGGAGAAATCAGAGTGGGGAAGTGTCACGAGCGGTGTTCCACAGGGGTCAGTGTTGGGCCCCCTGCTGTTCACAATCTACATAAACGACATAGATGAGGGCATAAAGAGCGACATCGGCAAGTTTGCCGATGACACCAAAATAGGCCGTCGAATTCATTCTGACGAGGACATTCGAGCACTCCAGGAAGATTTGAATAGACTGATGCAGTGGTCGGAGAAGTGGCAGATGCAGTTTAATATAGACAAATGCAAAGTTCTAAATGTTGGACAGGACAATAATCATGCCACATATAAACTAAATAATGTAGATCTTAATATTACGGATTGCGAAAAAGATTTAGGAGTTCTGGTTAGCAGTAATCTGAAACCAAGACAACAGTGCATAAGTGTTCGCAATAAAGCTAATAGAATCCTTGGCTTCATATCAAGAAGCATAAATAATAGGAGTCCTCAGGTTGTTCTTCAACTCTATACATCCTTGGTTAGGCCTCATTTAGATTATGCTGCACAGTTTTGGTCACCTTATTACAGAATGGATATAAATTCTCTGGAAAATGTACAAAGGAGGATGACAAAGTTGATCCCATATATCAGAAACCTTCCCTATGAGGATAGACTAAGGGCCCTGAATCTGCACTCTCTAGAAAGACGTAGAATTAGGGGGGATATGATTGAGGTGTATAAATGGAAGACAGGAATAAATAAATAAATGGTTTTAAGTTGGAAAAATTCAGATTCAGGAAGGATATAGGAAAGTACTGGTTTGGTAATAGAGTTGTGGATGAGTGGAACAAACTCCCAAGTACCGTTATTGAGGCCAGAACGTTGTGTAGCTTTAAAAATAGGTTGGATAAATACATGAGTGGATGTGGGTGGGTGTGAGTTAGACCTGATAGCTTGTGCTACCAGGTCGGTTGCCGTGTTCCTCCCTTAAGTCAATGTGACCTGACCTGACTAGGTTGGGTGCATTGGCTTAAGCCGGTAGGAGACTTGGACCTGCCTCGCATGGGCCAGTAAGCCTTCTGCAGTGTTCCTTCGTTCTTATGTTCTTATGTTCTTATGTTCTATTCCCAACGGGCGGAAACATTTCGGCGCTTTTCCTTACACCTGTTGTCCTGTTCACCTAGCAGCAAATAGGTACCTGGTTGTTAGTCGACTGGTGTGGGTCGCATCCTGGGGGACAAGATTGAGAACCACAATGGAAATAAGTTAGGCAGTCCTCGATGACGCACTGACTTTCTTGGGTTATTCTGGGTGGCTAACCCTCCGGGGTTAAAAATCCAAATGAAATCTTGCGGTCAAATTGGTAAAAGTCTCGAACTAAGTATAGATCAACATAAATATAGCATTAGAACCGGACAAGATTCCAATGCTCTATTTATTCATGTGAGATATTTTAACCATCCAATTGATTTTCAAAAAGTTGAGAAAGTTGTATCAAGCAAGTCCATGGTCGACAGGAATAGAATTGAATCTTGTTTCATGAAAAGCAGTTTTGATAATATGAATATTTCCTTTGGTTTACCTAAATTAGATTCATTTATAATTAATAAAATTTGGGAAGAATTTAATAATACATTGGACAAATAATAAATTTTAATTCTTGGGTAGAGTGTTAGGGTTGAGCAATTATTTTGTTGGTAGGTAAGACACATAGGCAACAGTTAGGTAACTTTATTCCGAAACGTTTTGCCTACACAGTAGGCTTCTTCAGTCGAATACAGAAAGTAGGCAGGAACAGTAGAGATGCGAAGACGATGTAATCAGTCCATCACCCTTGAAGTCGTAGAATTTGAGGTTGTCAGTCCCTCAAATTCTACGACTTCAAGGGTGATGGACCGATTACATCGTCTTCACATCTCTACTGTTCCTGCCTACTTTCTGTATTCGACTGAAGAAGCCTACTGTGTAGGCGAAACGTTTCGGAATAAAGTTGCCTAACTGTTGCCTATGTGTCTTACCTACCAACCTGTCGGTATTGTATACCATTTTGATGTTCAATTATTTTGTTAGTGGGATCTCGTGAAGGACCTGCCTAGTTGGGCCAACAGGCCTGCTGCAGTGTTCCTCTTTTCTTATAAGAACATAAGAAGAAAGTTAAGACACTTGTGCAACATCTGGGTATCTTTATTGTAGACGTTTCGCCATCCAGTGGCTTTATCAATACAAATTCTTGGACATAATAAGAAAAACGAAGAACTATATACAAAAGATGAGGTAATCAGTCCCTCGGCCTTGGAGGTGGTGTTTAGAGCACCGTGGTTGTAGAGATTCTGAAGCACAGGCAAGGAGACTGGCGCTTATATAGGCGTCAGTGAAAGGGACGTGTAGCAGACGAGGGCAGTCACTGGTAGGCGGGATTCCCCAGTGGAAGTAGGTCCTTCCCAAATTGATGGGCTAGTTGATTCAGAGGATATCTACGTGACTTTCTTCAAGACTTCTACAACTAGCCCATCAATTTGGGAAGGACCTACTTCCACTGGGGAATCCCACCTACCAGTGACAATGCCCTCGTCTGCTACACGTCCCTTTCACTGACGCCTATATAAGCGCCAGTCTCCTTGCCTGTGCTTCAGAATCTCTACAACCATGGCGCTGTAAACACCACCTCCAAGGCCGAGGGACTGATTACCTCATCTTTTGTATATAGTTCTTCGTTTTTCTTATTATGTCCAAGAATTTGTATTGATAAAGCCACTGGATGGCGAAACGTCTACAATAAAGATAACCAGATGTTGCACAAGTGTCTTAACTTTCATCTTGTCGGTATTGTATACCTGTCTTGCACAAGAACATAAGAAAGAAGGAGTACTGCAACAGGTCTACTGACCCACGCGGAGCAGGTCCATGTCCCAACCCGGATTATCCCAATGACCCACCCAGTCTGGTCATCCCCATTCAAGGATGGAGCACTGTACCAGACCAGCAGCAAAGCTAGTAAGGTCCAACTCACACCCACCCACACCCACTCATGTATTTATCTAACCTATTTTTAAAACTACACAACGTTTTAGCCTCAATAACTGTACTCGGGAGCTTGTTCCACTCATCCACAACTCTATTACCAAACCAGTGTTTTCCTATATCCTTCATGAATCTGAATTTTTCCAACTTGAAACCATTGCTGCGAGTCCTGTCTTGGCTGGAAATTTTTAGCACACTAATTACATCCCCTTTATTTATTCCTGTTTTCCATTTATACACCTCGATCATTTTTTTTTTTTTTTTTTTTTTTTTTTTATCACACTGGCCGATTCCCACCAAGGCAGGGTGGCCCGAAAAAGAAAAACTTTCACCATCATTCACTCCATCACTGTCTTGCCAGAAGGGTGCTTTACACTACAGTTTTTAAACTGCAACATTAACACCCCTCCTTCAGAGTGCAGGCACTGTACTTCCCATCTCCAGGACTCAAGTCCGGCCTGCCGGTTTCCCTGAATCCCTTCATAAATGTTACCCTGCTCACACTCCAACAGCACGTCAAGTATTAAAAACCATTTGTCTCCATTCACTCCTATCAAACACGCTCACGCATGCCTGCTGGAAGTCCAAGCCCCTCGCACACAAAACCTCCTTTACCCCCTCCCTCCAACCCTTCCTAGGCCGACCCCTACCCCGCCTTCCTTCCACTACAGACTGATACACTCTTGAAGTTATTCTGTTTCGCTCCATTCTCTCTACATGTCCGAACCACCTCAACAACCCTTCCTCAGCCCTCTGGACAACAGTTTTGGTAATCCCGCACCTCCTCCTAACTTCCAAACTACGAATTCTCTGCATTATATTCACACCACACATTGCCCTCAGACATGACATCTCCACTGCCTCCAGCCTTCTCCTCGCTGCAACATTCATCACCCATGCTTCACACCCATATAAGAGCGTTGGTAAAACTATACTCTCATACATTCCCCTCTTTGCCTCCAAGGACAAAGTTCTCTGTCTCCACAGACTCCTAAGTGCACCACTCACTCTTTTTCCCTCATCAATTCTATGATTCACCTCATCTTTCATAGACCCATCCGCTGACACGTCCACTCCCAAATATCTGACTACGTTCACCTCCTCCATACTCTCTCCCTCCAATCTGATATTCAATCTTTCATCACCTAATCTTTTTGTTATCCTCATAACCTTACTCTTTCCTGTATTCACCTTTAATTTTCTTCTTTTGCACACCCTACCAAATTCATCCACCAATCTCTGCAGCTTCTCTTCAGAATCTCCCAAGAGCACAGTGTCATCAGCAAAGAGCAGCTGTGACAACTCCCACCCTGTGTGTGATTCTTTATCTTTTAACTCCACGCCTCTTGCCAAGACCCTCGCATTTACTTCTCTTACAACCCCATCTATAAATATATTAAACAACCACGGTGACATCACACATCCTTGTCTAAGGCCTACTTTTACTGGGAAAAAATTTCCCTCTTTTCTACATACTCTAACTTGAGCCTCACTATCCTCGTAAAAGCTCTTCACTGCTTTCAGTAACCTACCTCCTACACCATACACTTGCAACATCTGCCACATTGCCCCCCTATCCACCCTGTCATACGCCTTTTCCAAATCCATAAATGCCACAAAGACCTCTTTAGCCTTATCTAAATACTGTTCACTTATATGTTTCACTGTAAACACCTGGTCCACACACCCCCTACCTTTCCTAAAGCCTCCTTGTTCATCTGCTATCCTATTCTCCGTCTTACTCTTAATTCTTTCAATTATAACTCTACCATACACTTTACCAGGTACACTCAACAGACTTATCCCCCTATAATTTTTGCACTCTCTTTTATCCCCTTTGCCTTTATACAAAGGAACTATGCATGCTCTCTGCCAATCCCTAGGTACCTTACCCTCTTCCATACATTTATTAAATAATTGCACCAACCACTCCAAAACTATATCCCCACCTGCTTTTAACATTTCTATCTTTATCCCATCAATCCCGGCTGCCTTACCCCCTTTCATTTTACCTACTGCCTCACGAACTTCCCCCACACTCACAACTGGCTCTTCCTCACTCCTACAAGATGTTATTCCTCCTTGCCCTATACACGAAATCACAGCTTCCCTATCTTCATCAACATTTAACAATTCCTCAAAATATTCCCTCCATCTTCCCAATACCTCTAACTCTCCATTTAATAACTCTCCTCTCCTATTTTTAACTGACAAATCCATTTGTTCTCTAGGCTTCCTTAACTTGTTAATCTCACTCCAAAACTTTTTCTTATTTTCAACAAAATTTGTTGATAACAGCTCACCCACTCTCTCATTTGCTCTCTTTTTACATTGCTTCACCACTCTCTTAGCCTCTCTCTTTTTCTCCATATACTCTTCCCTCCTTGCATCACTTCTACTTTGTAAAAACTTCTCATATGCTAACTTTTTCTCCCTTACTACTCTCTTTACATCATCATTCCACCAATCGCTCCTCTTCCCTCCTGCACCCACTTTCCTGTAACCACAAACTTCTGCTAAACACTCTAACACTACATTTTTGAACCTACCCCATTCCTCTTCGACCCCATTGCCTATGCTCTCATTAGCCCATCTATCCTCCAATAGCTGTTTATATCTTACCCTAACTGCCTCCTCTTTTAGTTTATAAACCTTCACCTCTCTCTTCCCTGATGCTTCTATTCTCCTTGTATCCCATCTACCTTTTACTCTCAGTGTAGCTACAACTAGAAAGTGATCTGATATATCTGTGGCCCCTCGATAAACATGTACATCCTGAAGTCTACTCAACAGTCTTTTATCTACTAATACATAATCCAACAAACTACTGTCATTTCGCCCTACATCATATCGTGTATACTTATTTATCCTCTTTTTCTTAAAATATGTATTACCTATAACTAAACCCCTTTCTATACAAAGTTCAATCAAAGGGCTCCCATTATCATTTACACCTGGCACCCCAAACTTACCTACCACACCCTCTCTAAAAGTTTCTCCTACTTTAGCATTCAGGTCCCCTACCACAATTACTCTCTCACTTGGTTCAAAGGCTCCTATACATTCACTTAACATCTCCCAAAATCTCTCTCTCTCCTCTGCATTCCTCTCTTCTCCAGGTGCATACACGCTTATTATGACCCACTTCTCGCATCCAACCTTTACTTTAATCCACATAATTCTCGAATTTACACATTCATATTCTCTTTTCTCCTTCCATAACTGATCATTTAACATTACTGCTACCCCTTCCTTTGCTCTAACTCTCTCAGATACTCCAGATTTAATCCCATTTATTTCCCCCCACTGAAACTCTCCTACCCCCTTCAGCTTTGTTTCGCTTAGAGCCAGGACATCCAACTTCTTTTCATTCATAACATCAGCAATCATCTGTTTCTTGTCATCCGCACTACATCCACGCACATTTAAACAACCCAGTTTTATAAAGTTTTTCTTCTTCTCTTTTTTAGTAAATGTATACAGGAGAAGGGGTTACTAGCCCATTGCTCCCGGCATTTTAGTCGCCTCATACGACACGCATGGCTTACGGAGGAAAGATTCTTTTCCACTTCCCCATGGACAATAGAAGAAATAAAAAAGAACAAGAGCTATTTAGAATAAGGAGAAAAACCTAGATGTATGTATATATATATATGCATGTGCGTGTCTGTGAAGTGTGACCAAAGTGTAAGTAGGAGTAGCAAGATATCCCTGTTATCTAGCGTGTTTATGAGACAGAAAAAGAAAACCAGCAATCCTACCATCATGCAAAACAGTTACAGGTTTTTGTTTCACAGTCATCTGGCAGGACGGTAGTACTTCCCTGGGTGGTTGCTGTCTACCAACCTACCAACCTACCAGAACTGAGCAGCATAGTCTAAATGAGGCCTAACCAAGGATATATAGAGTTGAAGAACAACCTGACAACTTCTATTATTTATACTTCTAGATATGAAGCCAAGAATTCTGTTAGCTTTATTGCGAACACTAATGCACTGTTGTCTTGGTTTTAGATTACTGCTAACCAGAACTCCTAAATCCTTTTCACAATCAGTAGTATTAAGATCTACATTTAGTTTATATGTGGCATGGTTATTTAACTGTCCAACATTTAGAACTTTGCATTTGTCTATATTAAACTGTATATGCCACTTCTCCGACCATTGCGTCAGTCTATTCAAATCATCCTGGAGTGCTCTAGTGTCCTCATTAGAAGTAATTGGACAGCCTATTTTGGTGTCATCAGCAAATTTGCTTATGTCGCTATTTATTCCCTCATCTATGTTGTGAGGGAAAAGTTCAATAGATAGGACTAGCGATATAGTAACAATAGTTTGATTGCCGGCTGCTTGTTAAGGTAGGGTCAGTCTAGCTCCCGCTATCCCTTCCCCTCCTTCTTCCCCCCCCCGAAAGGTGACGTGTGGGGCTCCGGTCCAAACAGTAATCACTAGACTCACAGCTCCCAGCACTACTGTAAGTACATGCCTGCCTTGTATTCTAGTGGATTTATTGGTTGAAAGCTTCACTTTTGACCAATAATAAACTTAGTCTTTTCAGCCTTGCTCTAAGTTGACTGTTGTAATAATCACCACGTCTTTTAGGTATTGTACTTATCATGGAGAGTGATTTCTTAAGCAGTGGGTAACCTGTCTATCTTTCCAGCTTGAATGACAGAGAGGGTCACCTGCCAATCAACGAGTAAAATTGAAGGAGACGGACTAACGTTCGGAGATGTCCCAAATTCTGATCCACTTATCTGTTTGTGTATGCAAGTAGCAGGATATAACCCCTCATCATTGCAGTGGAAAAAAACCTGCTTTCCTGTCATCGGGACGAATTAATCACGGCTATACTGTGAAGAACTAGCCAGTGGGTTGTAACCAACACCTGCGACCCCCCTCCCATCATCAGCAGTGTCACCAACACCAGACACCCAAGTTTTAGAAATATTAGCGTTGAATTCAGATATCATTTATATTTTTCATTTTTCATTTTCTTTAATGTAGGATCAATATTTCATGTTTAAGTGTTTTATATTTTATATTTTCTAAATAATAAATTGTTTGTGTTTTTCAGTTTTTTTTCTTTTTCTATTCATTAATTTTCCTGAGGAGGAGCCAGGCTTGGTAATACTGACTGAAGTTGTTACAGAGCTGAGTAAGCCTTCACATATGTCGTTTATGTAAATTGTGAACAACAATGGGCCCAACACTGACCCCTGAGGAACACCGCTTTTGACGTGCCCCCATTCTGATTTCTCCCCATTTATGCAAACTCTCTGCTGCCTATTTGTCAACCATGCCTCTATCCAGGAAAAAATTTCTCCTCCTATTCTGTGTGCCCTAATTTTCCTCAATAGTCTCTGATGTGGGACCCTGTCAAAAGCCTTACTGAAGTCTATATACACAATATCATATTCATTACCATGATCTACCTCCTCAAACACCTTAGTGAAAAAAGTTAGTAAATTCGTAAGACAGGTGTCGTCGTGCATCAGGTGTTGCTTTGTTGTGGGATGTGATGGTGAGGTGTGGTCTTGGCCCTTTATATGCCTTTCTTTGATGTATTGTATTTATAGTTCCTTGATAATGTGATAAGTCACAAAAGCACTTGGAATTTCACTATTTTTCTCAGTGGTTGTTTTGCATATTTTTATATCACCTGCTTACTGTGATCTTATTGCATATATATATATATATATATATATATATATATATATATATATATATATATATATATATATATATATATATATATATATATATATATATATATATATACATATATATATATATATATATACATATATATATATATATATATATATATATATATATATATATATATATATATATATATATATATATTATACATATATATATATATATATATATACATATATATATATATATATATATATATATATATATATATATATATATATATATATATATATATATATATATATATATATACATATATATATATATATATATATATATATATATATATATATATATATATATATATATATATATATATATATATATATATATATATATATATATATATATATATATATATATATATATATATATATATATATATATATATATATATATATATATATAATATCTATATATATATATATTATACATATATGTGTGTGTGTGTGTGTAGGTGTGTGTGTGTGTGTGTGGTGTGTGTGTGTGTGTGTGTGTGTAGGTGTGTGTGTGTGTGTAGGTGTGTGTGTGTGTGTATGTGTGTATGTGTGTACTCACCTATTTGTACTCACCTATTTGTGGTTGCAGGGGTCGAGTCCTAGCTCCTGGCCCTGCCTCTTCACCGGTTGCTACTAGGCCCTCTCTCTCCCCGCTCCATGAGCTTTATCAAACCTCGTCTTAAAACTGTGTATGGTTCCTGCCTCCACTACGTCATTTTCTAGGCTATTCCACTGCCTTACAACTCTATGACTGAAGAAATACTTCCTACTATCTCTCTGACTCGTTTGTGTCTTCAACTTCCAATTGTGGCCTCTTGTTTCTGTGTCCCCTCCCTGGAACATCCTGTCTTTGTCCACCTTGTCTATTCCACGCAGTATTTTATATGTCGTTATCATGTCTCCCCTGACCCTCCTGTCCTCCAGTGAGGTCAGGCCGATTTCCCTTAATCTTTCTTCATAGGACATTCCCCTTAGCTCTGGAACTAACCTTGTCGCAAACCTTTGTACTTTCTCTAGTTTCCTGACGTGCTTTATCAAGTGCGGGTTCCAAACAGGTGCTGCATACTCCAGTATGGGCCTGACATACACGGTGTACAGTGTCTTGAATGATTCCTTACTAAGGTATCGGAATGCTGTTCTCAGGTTTGCCAGGCGCCCATATGCTGCAGCAGTTATCTGATTGATGTGTGCTTCCGGAGACATGCTCGGTGTTATACTCACCCCAAGATCTTTCTCCTTGAGTGAGGTTTGCAGTCTTTGGCCACCTAGCCTATACTCTGTCTGTGGTCTTCTGTGCCCCTCCCCCATCTTCATGACTTTGCATTTGGCAGGATTAAATTCGAGAAGCCATTTGCTGGACCAGGTGTCCAGTCTGTCCAGGTCTCTTTGAAGTCCTGCCTGGTCCTCATCAGATTTAATTCTCCTCATTAACTTCACATCATCTGCAAACAGGGACACTTCTGAGTCTAACCCTTCCGTCATGTCGTTCACATATACCAAAAATAGCACTGGTCCTAGGACCGACCCCTGTGGGACCTCGCTCGTCACAGGTGCCCACTGTGATACATCATTACGTACCATGACTCGTTGTTGCCTCCCTGTCAGGTATTCTCTGATCCATTGCAGTGCCCTTCCTGTTATATGCGCCTGATGCTCTAGCTTCTGCACTAATCTCTTGTGAGGAACTGTGTCAAAGGCCTTCTTGCAGTCCAAGAAGATGCAATCAACCCACCCCTCTCTCTCTTGTCTTACTTCTGTTATTTTATCATAAAACTCCAGAAGGTTTGTGACACAGGATTTGCCTTCCGTGAATCCGTGCTGGTTGGCATTTATACTCCTGTTCCGTTCCAGGTGCTCCACCACTCTCCTCCTGATAATCTTCTCCATAATTTTGCATACTATACACGTAAATGACACAGGTCTATAGTTTAGTGCCTCTTTTCTGTCTCCTTTTTTAAAAATGGGAACTACATTTGCCGTCTTCCATACCTCAGGTAGTTGCCCAGTTTCCAGGGATGTGTTGAAGATTGTGGTAAGTGGCATGCACAACATATCTGCTCCCTCTCTAAGGACCCATGGGGAGATGTTGTCTGGTCCCATTGCCTTTGAGGTATCGATGTCCCTTAGCAGTTTCCTCACCTCCTCCTCATCTGTATGTATGTCGTCCAACACTTGTTGGTGTATTCCTTGCTGGTGTCCCCATCTGGTCTGTCCCCCCAGAGTCCTTCCTGTCTCTACTGTAAATACTTCCTTAAATCTCGTGTTGAGCTCCTCACATACCTCTTGATCGTTTCTTGTGAGTTCTCCACCTTCCTTCCTCAGCCTTATCACCTGGTCCTTGACTGTTGTCTTCCTCCTAATGTGGCTATACAGCAGTTTCGGGTCAGATTTGACTTTCGATGCTATGTCGTTTTCATACTGTCGCTGGGCCTCCCTCCTTATCTGTGCATACTCGTTTCTGGCTCTTCTACTAATCTCCTTGTTTTCCTGGGTCCTATGCCTCCTGTACCTTTTCCATTCTCTGTTGCACTTAGTTTTTGCCTCCCTACACCTTCGGGTAAACCAAGGACTCGTTTTGGTCTTCCTATTATTTCCGTTTCCCTTGGGAA
Source organism: Cherax quadricarinatus (assembly GCF_038502225.1). NCBI lineage: Eukaryota > Metazoa > Arthropoda > Malacostraca > Decapoda > Parastacidae > Cherax > Cherax quadricarinatus. The sequence continues at coordinate 102,412 of NW_027195965.1, read as the reverse complement.
CAAAACTTTCCTCTGCCTCCTTGCACTTTGTTGCCACATATTCCATCATCTCGTTTACTGATTTTCCTACCATTTCTCTGTCCCACTGAACCTCCTGCAGGAAGTTTCTCATACCTGTGTAGTCCCCCCTTTTATAGTTTGGCCTGTCCCCTTCAGTTCCTGTTACCTTCTCCACTTGTAACTCTACTATATAGTCAAAACTCAGAACCACATGATCGCTAGCTCCAAGGGGCCTCTCATAAGTGATGTCCTCAATGTCTGAACTGCTCAGGGTGAACACAAGATCCAGTCTTGCTGGCTCATCCTCCCCTCTCTCTCTGGTTGTGTCCCTGACATGTTGATGCATGAGGTTTTCAAGTACCACATCCATCATCTTGGCTCTCCATGTTTCGGGACCCCCATGTGGCTCCAGGTTTTCCCAGTCGATCTCCCTGTGGTTGAAATCGCCCATTACCAGTAACTTTGCTCTGCTCGAGTGAGCTCTTCTTGCCACCTCAGCCAGTGTGTCCACCATCACCCTGTTGTTTTCTTCGTACTCCTCTCTTGGCCTCCTGCAGTTCTGTGGTGGGTTATACATCACTCCAATGACTACTTTATGTTCTCCGGACTGAATTGTACCTACAATGTAGTCTCTTTCTCCAATCATGTCCATGCCTTCCATTTCCTCAAATCCCCATCGGTGTTTTATGAGCAGTGCAACCCCTCCTCCCCCTCTACTCCTTCTATCTTTCCTCAGGATCTGATATCCTGTTGGGAAGATTGTGTCTGTTATTGTCTCAGCGAGTTTTGTTTCTGTGACTGCTATGATGTCTGGGGATTTTTCACTGATTCTTTCATTCCACTCCTCATGTTTATTCATTATTCCATCCGCGTCTGTGTACCAAACCTTTAGTTTCTTTTCTATCATTGTGGTCATGCAAGAATATTGGGGTTGGGGGAGCGAGAGCCTTGGTGGGGGCCTATATGGGGCTGTGGTGTAGGTGGGGTTTGTGTTGATGGGGGTGGGGTCAGAATGCCCATAAGGGACAGCTGTTGGGGTGAGGTTTGTGATATGGGGATTGGTGGCAGAGGGAACAGTGAGTGGGTTGTAGTATAGGTTGCTCAGTTGCGTTGGGAATGTCGCGGGTGGAGTCTTTTGGTGGGAGATTCTGTGGGGTGTGTTTGCCCTTCCTCCTGTGTCTGGGTCCTGCTCATTTTCATTGCTTCTCGTTCCTCCTTGCGTCTCTGTACCCTCTCTTTCAGTGTAGTCCTTTCTTCTTGTGTTCTGTCGCGGTCGAGGTATACTCTTTGGTACCCCTCTTTGTCCCTCAGTCTTGCTTTCTCTTGCAGAATCCTGGTTCGAACTGATTCTTCCTTGAAAGTTACTCTGAGAGGCCGTATCCTTCCACTCGCAAACCACCCAATTCTCTGAAAATTTGTCACCTGGGTCATATTGCCCTCCCCTATTGTTTTCATGATGCCTTCAATCATTTTTTTCTCCTCCTGTTTTATTTCTTCAAAGTTGGCCCCCTTGGCTTCTTGGAGCCCGTACACAAAAACTGACCTCGCCCTTTCCTCCTCCCACTGAGTCTCCATCTGCGTCCTCTGAGGCATTTTATTTCCTTCCATTGACATGTTCTTGCCTTCAGTCCCTGTCATATCTGAAACTTCTATTCTCAGTGGACTGTCTTTCCTGACCAGCTGTCCCTTGCTACTGCAGTTGGCTGTTAGAATCTCTGCATATAGCATACCTTCATTGTCTTCGGACCTGTCATTTGATCTTAGTGTGCTCGTCGTCTTTTCCCTGGCCCCACGTGGGTCTGATAGGGCCTTCATGTACGGCATGTCTCCGTTGTTGCTTACCATCCCCTTGTCTGCGCCTGACTTTGAATTTCCTGATGTCACACCTGAATTGTCATTTGTCTCTCTAATCTGTTTCAGGCTTTGCAGTTTCTCTTCTAAGCACTGTATCCTAGCTTTTGCTGCTAAGACCTGTACTTCCCACTTCCTGCACTCTTCAGCTATCCGCTCCTCCATTTTCTTACCAAGCTCTACTATCTTCCTTCCCCACTCTTCCTCCCTTTTTTGGAGCTCTAGCTCCCAGTCTTTCCTCCCTGGTTCGTCCACCAGATCTCTGGGTTTCCGTCCTCTAAGGCCACCCATTTTTTTTTTTTTTTTTTTTTTTTATTTTTTTACTTTTTATTACCACAGACAGAAGGCTAGAGGAGGGAGAGGGTGTGGGGGAGAGAGAGAGAGGGTAGAAAGAGGGAGAGAGAGGAGAGAGAAAGGGTAAAAAGAGGGAGAGAGAGGAGAGAGTATGGGGGTGAGGGATAAGACCAAGGGGGAGGGAGAGAAATGTGAGGGGGGAGAGAAAGGGTAGAGAGAGGGAGAAAGAGAGGGAGAGGGAGAGGGAGAGAAAGAGAGAGAGAGGGAGAAAGGAGGGAAGAAGGCTATGAGAGAGAGAAACGCGAGGGAGGGAAAAGGTAAGAGGTCTGTGGGGGAGGCAGTCAAATTCCAAGGATCAGTGTGTGTGTGTGTGTGTGTGTGTGTGTGTTTGTGTGTGTGTGTGTTTGTGTGTGTGTGTGTGTGTGTGTGTGTGTGTGTGTGTGGCTGCAGTTAGAGTAAGAGGTACATGGGACAAAAGGAAAAGGGCAACAGAAAGTAAGAGAAAGATGAAAGTTTATAAACTACGGGAGGAGGAAATTAGGGTGAGATAAAAGCAACTAATGGCAGAAAGGTGGGCTAGTGCAAGTATAGGTAGTGGGGGGGGGGTTGAAGAGGGAGGGGATAGTTTTAAAAATTCAGTATTAGGATGTGGAACAGAAGTTTGTGGCTATAGGAGGGTGGGTGCAGGAGGAAAGAGGAGTGACTGGTGGAATGATGAAGGCTGTGATGAAAGTTAATACACAAACCATACCACTTGTGGGGTTTGAACCCGCTGTCAGAGAGTCTCAAAACTCCAAACCGTCACGTTAGCCACTGGACCAGTTAGCTTCAATACGATTAATCCAACTAAGTATATTTCTACACCATAGGAAGGAGATTCGTCTGTAAAAACTTGCATTTGTGGTCACAGTGGTGCCTGTGCTAACCTTTCTATGGTGTAGAAATATACCTAGTTGGACGAATCTTATTGAAGCTAGCTGGTCCAGTGGCTAATGTGAAGGTCTGGAGTTTTGAGACTCTCTGACCGCAGGTTCAAACCCCACCCATGGTATGGTTTGTTTGCAATCGTGTCATTACGATTTCGTGAGTCCTGTTGACGGCTTTGAGGGGACTTGAGCTAGAGTTCGTCACGGCCATGCTAGCGGGACATTCGTCTGTAAAAACTTTCATTTGTTGTCACAGTGGTGGCCTGTGCTAACCTTCCTATGGTGTAGAAATATACCTAGTTGGATGAATCTTATTGTGGCTAGCTGGTCCAGTGGCTAACACGATGGTCTGGAGTTTTGAGACTCTCTGACCGCGGGTTCAAACCCCACCCGTGGTATGGTTTGTTTGCAATCGTGTTATTACAGTTAAGACACATGTGCAACATATGGAAATCTTCACTGTAGATGTTTTGCCATCCAGTGACTTTATCAATACAGATTCTAGGACACAATTAGAAGACAGTAGAAATATATACAAAAGATAAGGTAATCAGTCCCTCAGCCTTGGAGTTGGTATGGAGAGTACTCTGGTGGTGGAGAATCTGGAGCAAAGGTAAGAAGACTGGCGGTTATATAGGCGTCAGTGGATAGGGACGTGTAGCAGACGAGGGCATAGTCACTGGTAGGTGGGATTCTCCAGTGGAAGTAGGTCCAATATTTCATTCACTGGCCAGGGAGGTATAACATCTTCTAGCAGTGAAGAAGAGCAGGATGTGTGTTTGGGGAAGGTGAGTGAGGCATTACGTGCAATGAAAGGGGGTAAAGTAGCTGGAACTAACAGGATCATTACAAAAATGTTTAAAGCAGGGGGGGACATAGTGTTGGAGTGGTTGGTATTTTTGTTTAATAATTGTTCCTTTATATAAAGGGAAGGGGGACAAAAGAGATTGCAAAAATTATAAGGGAATAAGTTTACTGAGTATACCAGGTAAAATGAATGGTAGAGTTATTATTGAAAGAATTAAAGGTATGACAGAGAGCAGGACTGCAGATGAGCAACGAGGCCTTAGAGTGGGTAAGAGATGGGTAGATCAGGCATATATGTGAAGTATATATGTGAATAGTATATAGATAAAGGTAGGGAAGTGTTCATTGCATTTATGAGTTTAGAAAAGGCGTATGATAGAGTTGATAAGGGAGCAATGTGGCAGATGTTGCAGGTATAAGGAATAGCCTGGAGTCTACCTGGAGGTTATTACAGGGATCAACACCCCCGCGGCCCGGTCCACGACCAGGCCTCCCGGTGGATCAGGGCCTGATCAACCAGGCTGTTACTGCTGGCCGCATGCAGTTCAACGTACGAACCAGAGCCTGACTGATCCGGCACTGACTTTAGGTATCTGTCCAGCTCTCTCTTGAAGACAGCCAGGGGTTTATTGGCAATTCCCCTAATGCTTGGTGGAAGGCTGTTGAACAGTCTTGGGCCCCAGACACTTATGGTGTTTTCTCTTAGTGTACCAGTGGCGCCCCTACTTTTAACTGGGGGCATTTTGCATCGCCTGCCCAGTCTTTTACTTTCGTAGAGAGTGATTTCTGTGTGCAGATTTGGGACCATTCCTTCCAGGATTTTCCAAGTGTAGATTAGGATATATCTCTCTCTCCTGCGTTCCAACGAATACAAGTCAAGTGCTTCCAAGCGTTCCCAGTAGTTAAGGTGCTTGACAGAACTTATACGTGCAGTAAAGGATCTCTGTATACTCTCTAGATCTGCAATTTCATCTGCTTTGAATGGAGATGTTAATGTACAGCAGTATTCCAGCCTAGAGAGAACAAGTGATTTGAAAAGGATCATCATTGGCTTGGCATCTCTCGTTTTGAACGTTCTCATTATCCATCTTATCATTTTCTTTGCACGTGCGATCGTGGCACTGTTGTGATCCTTGAAAGTGAGATCCTCAGACATTACTACTCCCAGGTTCTTTACATTATTTTTCAACTCTGTTCTATGGCCAGAGTTCGTAATATACTCTGTTCTAGTTATTATCTCCTCCAGTTTTCCATAACGGAGTAGTTGGAATTTGTCCTCATTGAACATCATATTGTTTACCGTTGCCCACTGGAAAACTTTGTTTATATCTTCTTGGAGGTTAACCGCGTCCTCAGCAGATGACAGCCTCATGCAGATCCTAGTATCATCCGCAAAGGATGATACGGTGCTGTGGTGTATATCTCTGTTTATGTCTGATATGAGGATAAGGAATAAGATGGGGGCGAGTACTGTGCCTTGTGGAACAGAGCTCTTCACTATGGCAGCCTCCGATTTAACTCTGTTGACCACTACTCTTTGTGTTCGATTTGTTAGGAAGTTGAAGATCCATCTCCCCACTTTGCCAGTTATTCCTTTAGCATGTATTTTGTGCGATATTACGCCATGATCGCATTTGTCAAACGCTTTTGCAATGTCGGTGTATATTACATCTGCATTCTGATTTTCTTCCAGTGCATCCAAGGCCATATCATAGTGATCCAGTAGTTGTGAGAGGCAGGAGCGACCTGCCCTGAACCCAGGTTGCCCTGGATTGTGCAGATTTGGGAATCCAGATGGTTTGCAATCCTGCTTCTTAGCACTCTTTCAAAGATTTTTATGATGTGGGACGTTAGAGCTATTGGTCTATAGTTCTTAGCTAATGCTTTGCTGCCACCTTTATGGAGTGGGGCTATATCCGTTGTTTTAAGTGACTGGAATTTCACCCATGTCCAAGCTCCTCCTCCATAGTGTACTTAGGGCACGCGAGAGGGGTTTCTTGCAGTTCTTAATGAATACAGAGTTCCACGAGTCTGGGCCCGGGGCTGAGTGCATGGGCATGTTGTCAATGGCTTTTTCAAAGTCTATCAGAGTTATGGTAATGTCAGAAATCTAGCATACATTGATGGAGTTTTGAGGCTCATTCATGAAGAAATAATTTGGGTCATCGATCCTCAGACTGATTAGTGGCTCACTAAACACAGAGTCATACTGGGATTTCAGTATTTCACTCATTTCCTTGTGTAAGTCCCATCCTGTCTGAGTAAGGGCCCAATACAAGATGTGGTATTTGCCTTGTTTTTGGCATATGAAAAGAAATATTTCGAATTTCTTTCAATTTCACTAATAGCTTTAAGCTTCTCCTGTCTTTCCTGGTTTGATAGTTTCCACTTCCCTGGTCAGTGCCTCCTTCTGTGTATCAGATATTCTAGCGTTCCTGAGGAGCTCAGTGATTCTCTGTAGTCTTCTGTAGAGGGAACATCTCTCTCTCTCCAGTTTACTCCTGCTCTTCTTCTTCCTTAGGGGAATATGCCTAGAGCATGCTTCGGCTGCCAGGAAGTTGATCCTTTCAAGGCACTGGTTTGGATCCATGCTATTTAAGATATCTTTCCAACATGTTTCATTTAAGACATGGTTTACCTGGTTCCAGTTGATGTTCTTGTTGTTGAAGTTGTATTTTGTAAAGACACCTTCACAGGTACATGCATTTTGCTGATCAGGATCCCTGTGCATGTAAGTCTGAACTTCACTTAGATTATGATTGGAATTAGTTGTTTTTGAGATTATGTCTCTTAGCAGGTCCTCATTATTTGCTGGCTTAAGGTGTGTTTTTCACAGAGACTTAGTAGCTCATGTGTGTGTGACCTTTCATCTGCGCTACCTCCAGGGATTGTTTCTGCTATAACATTATTTGCTACATTCTTCCATTCTATATGCCTTGGGTTGAAATCACCAAGCAGTAAGATGTTTGTGGATGGAGCTGGAAGGCTTTCCAGACAGTAATCAATTTTCAGTAGCTGTTCCTTGAACTGTTGGGAGGTTGCATCTGGTGGCTTATATACAACCACAATGACTAGATTTTGGTTCTTGATCTTTATTGACAGAACTTCAACTACCTCATTTGTGGTGTTGAGCAACTCCGTGCAGATGAGGGACTCTTTGACATACAGGCCAACCCCCCCCCTTGTTGCCTGTTCTTTCTGTCGCATCTAAAAAGGTTGTAACCACTTATCCATATTTCACTGTCAAAGTGACCTTTTGTGTGAGTCTCTGTGAAGGCTGCAAACATTGCACTAAACTCCTTTAGATGTCAACTGATAAAAGGTATTTTGTTGTTGGTGGATGGCTTAAGGCCCCGTATATTAGCAAATATGAACGAGGTTGTATTCTGTGTTTGTTGGGGGGATTTTGTTATTGGCATCAGTAGTTGTAATTCTGGAGGGCCATGAGTGGCCACTGGCTGCACCTCCAGTCCAACAAGGCTCCAAGGTGGTGGACTATTTTTGTTATTTCCTTCCATTTTCTTTTTCCGTTTCCTGCCACTAAAAAATCACCTGGAGTTGGGTTGTCGTAGCTACTATTGTTTGTCTTGTGGGGTCTGTGCCTCCTGGTCCCTTTTAGATGGTATGCAGGGCACTCGATGTTGTAACACTGCTTCTGGAGGACCGAGGAGTGGCACATTTTTGTGTGAAAGAAAGTACAGGAAGAAGAATGACACACTCCTTTAGACAGGAGGTCGCTACATTTTTGGGGATGCTCAAAGTTGCATGTCTCATTTTTTCCCTGATATTCCATGCTTACAGATGCCCCAAGCATAATATTTGCACAAATTCACCTTTGGTTGAGAATTGTTGGGAGGCGTGTTGTCAATTTCTGCAGGTTCTGGGACTGCACTAATATCCTCAGTATCCAAGCTAGGGCCACCCCATCCTGGATTCCATTTACTTTCCCCAGTGGAGGAAGAAGGAGGAGACTCCTTTCCTACATCTGTACTGTGGGCCACGGTCTTGTGCAATGATGGTTGTATAGTTACGGTTTTAATGGTGGCTGTGGTAGGGTCCCTAGTAGAGTCTGGGCTGGCAATAAGGCTGGGGGCTGAGACTGAGTCAGTACTGGGGGCTGAACCTGGGCCAGCACCAGCACTGTGGGTATTAGTGCTATGACTAGGGGATGGGTCTGGTTTAGCACTATGTGGGTGACTAGATAGTTTCGAGTCATCTGTAGTGGTATGGGCATTCTGCATTTTTCATTTACTATTTCTTTCTCCCACGTTTTATATATTTTTGGCAGACTATCCAAGAGGTCATCTTTGTTTTCTTGATTATTTTTATCATTTATTACTCTCCTTAGTATCTTTCTGATACCTGCCCAAAGTTCTACATCTTTATTGCACAACCAGAAACACCTTGCTAGTTCGAGGTCATTTTTTGAGGCTGTATTTAGCCTAGTACAAGAGACATGATTTTTGGAAGAGCAGAGGTTGCATGTGATTCTGGATTTCCTTCCAAGGATTTTTTTACATGTCCCACAGATATGCTGTGCTGACATCCTGTTTGTATCCTACTACACTCTTTATGCCATGGAAGAAAACTGATTTCCACTTTACCTTTCTCTTGCTGGTGCCAATAATATGTAAGATGTAGTCATGTGAACCAAGTCTGCGGCATGTGGGTGGGTGAGTGTAGGGTGGGTGGGTGTAGGGTGGGTGGGTGGGTGGTGGGTGTAGGGTGTGTGGGGTGGTGGGTGTAGGGTGGGTGGGGGTGGTGGGTGTAGGGTAGGTGGGTGGTGGGTGGGGGTTGGGGGTGTAGGGTGGGTGGTGTATATAGTAGGCCTGAGTGGCTGCCTGGCAGCACTGCCAGACTTATGGCTTTAGCACACCACTCAGGGTATGTGGCACTTCTGTCATGGGATATCACATTTAGTATAAACCATTTCCATTATGTTAATCACTATCCTTGTGTTGTTCCATTGACAATTTAGGTTCACTAGGTCTTTTTATTATGTCTCGGTATCCTAGTTGTGGAAATTTATTCGGTCCTAAAGTTCCACAGGATAGATATGTTGCACAAAGATACCAGCATGTCATGGATGGAATGGCTGGGTTGGGTGGCTCTTACACCCACCCAAAACACACACACACACACACACCTGAGTTGGCGAAGGTGGTTGGAAGGTACTTCTTAACTGATAGATTTACCATTCAAGGAATAGGTAGGTAGTTTATACTATTAGTGAACTAATATGAAGACTATTGAGGTGTTACATTGTTGTCCCTTATTACTCTGATAGTAAGGTTCTCACTACATGTTCTAGTGTGGGGTAGCTTTTTACTTAATGGCCTTATCTGTCTAGGGGTAATACTTACATCATGGCTGATCATCCTCAGTGTCTGTGATATAACCGAATTCTAAATAGATATGTACAGAATATATAATTACAGCACTCACATATTCAAAACAAAAATCTACACACTCCTTAGCTGCTCTCCCACATGGTGCATCTCAGCAACTTTGCCCTTCTCTCTTCTTGACTAACCAGTGTTTTGACACACTTTAGTCACCCTGGGTATGGGAACCACAACTTAAGTTATAAAAACTCACCCCTGGAGCACACATAATGCCCCCCAAAAATAAAAGAAAGACCCAGAGGTCCTGCCAGTTTGAAGCCCACTAACAGAGAGAGAGAGAGGGAGGAGCCTAGCTAAGCTCCTCCCGCACCCACCAAAAAACAAAAGACTGTTGCCAAGCACAATTCTCTTGTTACCACAATTCTACTATACCTTATTTTACTGTTACAAAAAGAAATACAACTTTATAAACTACTTATTTAAATTGTGTGTGTGTGTGTGTGTGTCTATAGCATAACCTATTATATTGAGAAAAACAGGCTTGACTCAGCTGCCTTAGAGCCATAAGAGTGATCTGCCATTATGACATTTAGAGCTGAGTCCCCATCAATTCAATATAATTAGGTATTCCAGAGTAACTATTACAGATACATAAATACATGTTGGGTTCTATAGCTCCATAACATGAGGCAACTGTAGATAATAATAATGTAGACTTAAGACCTTAATGTAGGTAGTAATGGGCTGGCAATATAGGCAAACACTAGGTTATATTAGCCAGGGAGAACTGGCAGCCCAAGTCTGAATGCTGGGGCACGGGTTTTGAGACTGAAGTGCCTTTCTTCTAAGATCAAACACCAACCGAGTAACAAGTGTCGTGAACATAAGGGCAGCGCCCCATGTGTCTACACATACTAGGCCATGGGGAAATCTGGTGGAGGCACCTCGACGTACTGTAGATGTCCTCCGTCAGGCCCATACAGTAAGACAAGACCTCCCTTTCCTTCTCAGTTTTCTGGCCAGTTTCTGGGGGGATTTGCGAGTGAGTTGAACTGTGGGTCTTTCTGCAGACGGGCGGCCCATGACCAGTACGTACCGGCATCACTCCATCAGGCTTAGAAGCTAGTGTCTATTTCTGCATAGTTAAACTAGGGGATACACACCCCCTTGGAAACAGGAATTTCTGAGGTACAGGCAGGTCACTAATTTCGATTGAATATTGCAGGATTTAAGGCTCCCAGTTGCACATGGTTCTGAGGGGAAGTCCAGAGGGGCTAAAGCTTAGGGAGGTTGAAGATCGGGATATATTCTCCAACACCAAGTAAGTTAGTCCTTTATACATACATGCAGGCGAGATTTCTTGCAATATCAGTCATTTATGGAAATTTGTCCTATAAGCCACTTGTAAGGCTGAGGTACCGACCTGAGAGCTCGGTGTCAACAGAGCTTGCTAAGGTAAGCAACTCACATGGAGGCAGTCTAGAAAAATTTCGACACTAGTCTATTTGTTTTATGTGGTAACTGAAACCATTGTGTATTACTTGTCACATGTCAACACCAGGACAAGACTTACCCACACTTCACTATTGTTTTTTATTTTATTTCCTTTTATGTTATGCTGTACACTGGTTATCTCAAGGATATACACTGTATTCATTCAAGATAAGTTACTTAATGCTGTAAAGAGTTTTTATGGGGATAGTGAGGCTCAGGTTAGGGTGTGCAGAAGAGAGGGAGACTACTTCCCAGTAAAAGTAGGTCTTAGACAGGGATGTGTAATGTCACCATGATTGTTTAATATATTTATAGATGGGGTTGTAAAAGGAGTGAATGCTAGGGTGTTCGGGAGAGGGGTGGGATTAAATTATGGTGAATCAAATACAAAATGGGAATTGGCACAGTTATTTTTTGCTGATGATACTGTGCTTACGGGAGATTCTAAAAGAAAAGTTGCAAAGGTTAGTGGACGAGTTTGGGATTGAGTGTAAAGGTAGAAAGTTGAAAATGAACATAGATAAGAGTAAGCTGATGAGGGTATCAAACGATTTAGATAAAGAAAAATTGGATATCACATTGGAGAGGAGGGAGTATGGAAGAAGTGAATGTTTTCAAATATTTGGGAGTTGATGTGTCAGCAGATGGGTTTATGATGGATGAGGTTAACCATAGAATTGATGAGGGAAAAAAAGATGAGTGGTGCATTGAGGTATCTGTGAAGACAAAAATTGTTATCCGTGGAAGCAAAGAAGGGAATGTATAAAAGTATAGTAGTACCAACACTCTTATATGGGTGTGAAGATTGGGTTGTGAATGCTGCAGCGAGATGGTTGGAGGCAGTGCAGATGTTCTAAGGGCAATGTGTGGTGTAAATATTATGCAGAAAATTCAGAGTGTGGAAATTAGGAGAAGGTGTGAGTAGTGATGATTTCTACAGAGTGGCTTCTTCTACAGAGTGGCTTCCTCTCTCAGTGGCTCCTTCTACAGAGTGGGTTCCTCCCAAAAGGTCTTCTACACAGCAGTCCCTTCTACAGAGTGGCTTCCTCCCAAAAGGACTTCTACTGAGCGGTCTCCTTTTCACACCTATGTGCTAATGACCTTGACCTCGCCCTCGAGACCACCTCACCCTCGAGACCACCTCACCCTCAACCCCCCACTCATGACCTCCACCCCACGCCCCCCACCCGCGCCCCCCTGCGCCTCCCACCTGCGCCCCCCGCACCCCCCACCTGCCCCCGCCTGCCAGCCCGTCGTGCCCTCACGCCCGCCCGCGCCCCTCGCACCCCGGCCGTCGCACCCAACCACACCTTCTGCTGCGACTTCTGCAGCATCGTCCGGATCGCCCCCGCGCCCCAAATTTTTTTCCGATTTTTTTTCAATTTTTTTTTTACTTTCTTGTGCTCTCCTCGGATCAAATTTTTGAGGTTCCCCCTCTCCCCCACTTTCACCTACACCCCAAATTTTTTCGATTTTTTTTCTCGAAATCAAAGACTCCATTTCCTCGGATCAAATTTTTCTCGATAATACAAAGACTCCAATTCCTCGGATCAAGTTTTTTGGATTCCCCCCCTCTGGGGGTAAGCATTCAAAATGGACTCCCACTTGCATCCCAAGTATTTTTTGTTCTCGATAATACAAAGACTCCATCTCCTTGGATCAAAGATTTTCTCGATAATACAAAGACTCCACTTCCTTGGATCAAGTTTTTTCTCGATAATACAAAGACTCCATCTCCTCGGATCAAGTTTTTTTGGATTCCCCCCACTTTCACCCCCATCCCAAATTTTTTCGAATTTTTTTTTTCTGGATAATACGAAAGACTCCATCTCCTTGGATTCCCCCCTATGGGGTTTTGAAATTCTTATGATCTCCTTGGATCAAGGTTTTCTCCTCCATCTCCTCGGATCAAGTTTTTTTGGATTTCCCCCTCTCAGGGTAAGCATTCAAATGAACTCCTCCTATGGGGCATGGTACTTTCTCTTACTACAGGTCTAAACAAGTGTGACGTCACCCCACCTGTGTTTACTCTGTGGTCAGTGACATCACGTGATGACCTCACACATACAGGCTGAATCTTGTCGACTTCCCCGTATGTCAATGACGTCACGTGATGACCCCGCACACAGGCTGAATCTTGTCGACTTACCCCTACACATTTCATATACAACACAGGGAAAACATTTTCACTCTTAACCCAGGATAACCCAAATAATTTCACATTTTTTCGTTAATACCCACAACAATCCACAATTTCTTCACAAAATACAACACAAGTCTAGACATTTTTCTCGTTTTAACTATTTCATCAGAAAGTCACCACATCATTTATAACCACTTTTCGATAAATTCACTAGTCACAATTTTACATATTACGAAGTTAATACGCACACACACCTCAGTTTACTTTGAACACCTTCAAAACACTCTCATAAATCATTTGAATACTCACAAAAATACCTTTGAACATTTCCAAACAACACTGAAACACTTCCAAGACAACATTTTGAATACTCCCAAATAAGATTTGACAGCTCTAATTTATCTACACTTACACATTTCATTAAATTACAACTCATCCCCCCAAACTCCTCCCTCAGTCTCCAGACTTCACAACATTATCACAAAAACTAACTCAAACACTTTACTTTGAACATCACCAAAAAACACCATCAATTACCTTTAAATACTTCAAAAACATCATTCGAACACAGCCAAATCACCTCTGAATACCCCCAGAACACCTTCATAAGTACTCTTGCACATCATTTGAACACCTTCAAAAACACCTTTGAATAACCTCAAAACACCATTTGAGTACTCCCAAATACACCACTGAATGCTACTAAAACACCACTGAATACACTCAAAACACCACCAAAATCACCATAAACTAAGATCAACACCCACATCCCACAACACCCACAACCCACAACACCCACATCCCACATCACCCACAACACCCACAACACCCACAACCCACAATTTTTCCTCATTTTAACTAATTTCACCAGAAAGTCACAACAACAACACACTTATAATCACTTTTCAACAACTCTAGTTCGACAACAACACCCACAACCCACAACACCCACAACCCACAATTTTTTCTCGTTTTAACTAATTTCATCAGAAAAAGTCACAACAATAACCCACTTATAACATCTTTTTCGGTATCTCTAGTTCGACAACAACACAAAAAACCCACAATTTTTTCTCGTTTTAACTAATTTCATCAGAAAAAGTCACAACAACAACTCACTTATAACATCTTTATCGGTATCTCTAGTTCGACAACAACACCCACAACCCACATCACCCACACCCCACAATTTTTTCTCGTTTTAACTATTTCATCAGAAAAAGTCACAACAACAACCCACTTATAACAACTTTTTTTCGATATATCTAGTTCGACAACAATACCCACATCCCTCATCACTTACCATTTTATTCACAATTTATTCGATACAAATTTTTCCCCTTCTTTTAATTGAATCTTAAATGTAATGCACATTCCTCCCTACATTACTAAAATTCTAATAAATTCCTCTCCATACCCATCTCCTTGTATCCACATAAATTAATATTATACTCACAACAACTAATCTCACTACCCAACTACTGAGACATGTTTCTACACCCTCCATTCTTTTCCAATATATCATAACTTTTCAATTCTATAAATTCTTTTAAAATATTCACACATTACCTTTATTTTCAGTAAAATCCCCCCCATATTTCATTAAATTTCTAATACAACCCTCCCCATACCCCTCTCCATCTCACTCACATTTCTTCACATCCACTCACCCGTTTCCCATCACACCTCTTCAGAACAAACACAAAAATCACATTTCACATCCACAAATGCATCTCATCACCCATCTCAAATCCACTAAAAATCACTGTAACCAAGATATTCACAAAATTCTATAACCACCTAACACACACACAGACAACTCACTTTACTTTGAACACTACCAAAAACACCATCAATTACCACTGAATACTCCAAAAATATCATTCAAACACCCCCAAAACACCACTGAATACTACCCAAACTAAGATCAACACTACCAGTTAATATCCATTTTATAGAAATCCCCACATTTCCTCCCTACACTAAATTTCTAATAAAATCTATCTCCTCAACTCCACATAGTTTAATATTATACTCATAACCCCACAATTTTTCTCAGTTCAACTATTTCATCAGAAAAAAAAAGTCACCTGCATTTTTGACTCAGTAATATTCACAACATGTCACAAATTTTTAGAAAACACTCATTTTTTTATAAATATATCACGAACACATCCAACTAAGATATGATATAAATCACATTTTTAGCCACATTCCCTCAATTTCGGTAATATGGACAAAATTGATTGGGATAACATTTAGAACATTTCCAAGTTACGTTGGAGCACATTCATAAATATATTGGAACACTTCCAAAATACATTAGAGTACTCCAGAATTACTTTGAACGACTCCATTTTTGGATATTTCCAAATTTGTTTTGAAAACTTTATCGTAAAATCGAACATTATTTTCTTGTTGGTAAACACACGCAATGGTAGAAATATTTACTCGATTTCCGAATAGAAACACATTCCTCGCTCTGAGAGACTCCTTGAGCTTACATCCCTTACCCCAAAGTATTGCGTCATGATTTTTGTACAATCCCCTCCAGCGAGGCCATGAAATGGTGTTCACACCCAAGGTAGATTTAAGATAATCATCTCTTTCCAGACCAACTGCGTCCTCTTGTACTAAAATTTGGTGAGGTCACAGGGCTGACAGACACCATGAAATTAACTTAAATGAGATATAACATTTGTATTCTACCTCAATACTTTTTTTCATGGTAAGGTTTGATTGATTTAAAACTTCATCATGTCTTAAAAATTTTTATTAAACATTTCTCTTTTTAATGAATCAAACATCATATATTATTAATCTTGGTGTAACAACACGCTCTAAACATCATAAATCCTCCTCTCTAAGTCTTGTTCTTCCAAGCCCCGTCACATCGGTACCTGTAAATTTTAATATATTTTTTTTATTTCATTAGCATATAATGGGGAGAAATTTGCACCATCACCTGTAAAAGATATAAACCAACTAAAAGTTACATATTTTTTCACTATCCCAAACATATGCTTCTCGTTAATTTAAATATCTTCCCATTCTGGACTTAAAAGCATAATCATACTGTGTCCCCTTATTAACTTTAATGAATTAAAAGCGTCTTGTTAACTTAAATGATGTAAGTATTATGGTAGACATGATTCTTGGTGTTCAGGTAGAGAGAGAAGGTCGAAATGGTAAGTGACACATTTCATGAAGAGATAAATATGAGTTATATATATATTAATTCAAATATATCTCTCTCTCTTCAAGTTATAATTACTTCCTCATAATAATTTAAATGAATTAAACCACTGATACAAGGTAAATAATTTTGCTTACCTTATAAGTTACTCACACATTAGGCTCAATGTTTTTAATATAATGTTTAATATCTGTGAAAAGTTCTCTCCAAATTAATTTCCACTTCTTTGTGTTGTACCATCTATGCAAAATGCACAGATTATACTGTCTATTAAATATTTGACTGACAAAGTTTTCAGGTATATTGTTTTCCAAAATATAATATACCAGATCATCACTCCACTCCGTTACCATTTCATCAATGAATTTATGCGAATCAAGTTCATTTTCTAACCAATTTTTAACTCGCTGAAAATTCTTTTCACTCAATGATTCACCATCTTTCCTTAAGAGTTGATTGACAGTGTTGCAAAATTCCAACCAAGGAAGATCTTTCACCGTTTCACAAATAACAATGAAATCGCCATGTTTCCCCATATTAGATGCTTTCCATGTGGTTTCCGGACAATGTCTGGGGGTGACTTACACACACAACTCTCCCATACACATAAAGAGTTGCTAAATAGTATTAAATGAAAAATTTCATTAAACTTACCTAAACTAGGATCAGCCATTTCAAAATCCATTTTCATAATTAATTTTTTGGGCTTTGGTATAATAAAAGTTTGAGATAAATGACTACTCCATTCACATTCTCGTAACAATAAATTTTCCAATATTTCTTCACTCCATCGTTGAGTCATTTCTCGTACCTCAGCTACAAACACTTCTTTTGAGAGAACATGTCCTGCATCAACTCTTTTTTGAATGGGTTCGACTCTCTTAATTGTATATAACATTTCTATAAACACCACACTAGTATGTTTTGTCGCAACCACCTCCATATTTCTTCTTCTGATCAAGTGATTCCTTACCATTTCACTCCAAATATTTATACCAAAAATTTCAATCGTTGTCATCATCGAATATCATTTTTTTTTAATAATACAAATACACATTACAGGGGATTTCTTCAAAGCATATATATTATCCATTGTATATTTCAAATAATATGTTTAGTCATTGTTAACTTTCCTTATTTTTCAGGAAAAAAAAATATTCAGACAATATTTTTTTTGGCAACACTTACTACTAGCTTGTGACGTCACTATCCAGCAACACGTTAAAACAGGTTAGAGCATCTTCCCCTTATTATTTTAAATGAACTAAAAGCATGACGTCACAATACTCATTGAACAAATTATCTTACCTTTAATTGTCTTCATGCATTTCCAAGTATGCACCATCGGTATAGTAATAACATGTCATAATACCATTGAAGTAAGTTATGATCCCCATCCTGTATGACACTAAACTCGTGGTGGTTCATTCACCTATCGTCATGGTGATGCCACGTAGTGTTTTTCATGGAACAAGTTTCTCTACACATATAGTTATAAAAACTACTAACTCGACAACCCTCGTGGTGAAAAGAGTATAAGAAGACACATCCGTATTGAGTTACAAGAGTATTTAGATGGAGACATGGAAGTTACATGTGAAAAATTTGTTACAGAAGCAAAAGTGTCTACACATCACTGAACTGATAAAGAAATGATTAATTCGATAGAAGATCTTGATCACAACCCTCCAAAACGAAGGAAGGTGACTGAACAATATCTCACCGATAAAGAAATGCTTATAGCAATGGAAGATTTTGAACGTGAGTTTTTAATGAGATATTATTGAGTAAATTCACCCACAATGTAATTTTTAGAAATTCTAATGAGAAATATTTTTTTTTCATTTGTTGAGTAACAAACTTAATTGTTGGGATATAATACTATATTTTATCAAAATTACAGGTAAAGAAGCAACAAAAGATGAAGAAAAATATCTTTCGGTAATGAAAGGTAATATTACAAAAGATTTTAGTGGCAGTGATAAAATTCTTTTAGTACAACAAGCAAATTGTTGCGCTGTTAAATTGAAAAAGGGAGGTCTTGCTGATGCTTTAAGTCAGGTTTTACTACTTAACAATCCATATTTATTTAGATCACCTGGATGGCATAAAGCAAATCTAGCTAGTGAAGTCACTCGTGATAAATTTGGGAGCATAAAATTTGTAAATAATGGAAAAAATAACCCCATGATTGTCAATATGTTCGCACAGTATGCAATGGGACCTCCACATAAGTATTATATGAACTGTAAAGTTGATAAGGCCTACTATAATACATGCAAATATTTAGATACAAAGAAAGGTCGTGAGATTATATTCAAAGAGTGCAAGAATGATCTTGTTAAGTGGTTATTAACAGATCCCAATGGGATTATAATGGAAAAAGTTGTGTTTCCAGAAGGAATTGGATGTGCTTCAGCCGGAGGTGATTGGCATGCATATCTTAAAATCATTCATGATTTTGCAAAGGAATTAAAAAAACGTCGTAGAAATACTGTTATCATTATTGTAAAATATGACAAATAAAATATCTCTATAATACTTTTTTTTTTTTATTCACCAGCACTCTAAAACCTTATTAGGCAACTGAATAGAGATCATACGTCTGGCAGGAACGGTGATGAGTATAAACATCTCTGTTTTTTGATGCTCATGCATTAGTACCTCTTCCACCAGGGTGCGACTAACCATCTCAAGAAAATGGAGACAGCCAATAGGATGGAAAAATATTTTAAAATTGAAGAAGGAAAAAAGTACGATGAAAAATATTGTCGTGACAACATCTGCATTATTTTCCATGCGAATTGTGTTGCTATAAAAGGATATGGTGCAAGTTATTATTTGGGTAAGAAATATCATTATGCTGATGTGTATCAGAGTAGAGAACCATTATTTAATCTGAGAAGATGCAGAGTTGAAGATCGTGATACTCCTGGAACTGTTATCGAGTTTGAACCTTCACCGAATCAAAGAAAATTGAATCTTCCTTATTTAGCAGCCATAATAAGCCAATTTGGTATTGCTGGACCATTGGAGGAAAATACCATTTCTCAAAATTTAATTGAAAAATCAAGAGATTCCCATTTGGTGTATGGTTTAAAGAAAGATACTATCGCAGACAGAATAAGATATTTCAAGGAATCCACTGAGAGACTCATAAAAAGTGTGAAAGACAATAAAAATATACGAGAGGTTATCTTTCTGAAAGGTATTGGGAGGTATGAAACTTCAAATGATTATATCTGGAATACACATTATAAACCTATTACCTGGAGTTTACCTGGAGAGAGTTTCGGGGGTCAACGCCCCCGCGGCCCGGTCTGTGACCAGGCCTCCTGGTGGATCAGCGCCTGATCAACCAGGCTGTTGCTGCTGGCTGCACGCAAACCAACGTACGAGCCACAGCCCGGCTGATCAGGAACTGACTTTAGGTGCTTGTCCAGTGCCAGCTTGAAGACTGCCAGGGGTCTGTTGGTAATCCCCCTTATGTGTGCTGGGAGGCAGTTGAACAGTCTCAGGCCCCTGACACTTATTGTATGGTCTCTTAACGTGCTAGTGACACCCCTGCTTTTCATTGGGGGGATGATGCATCGTCTGCCAAGTCTTTTGCTTTCGTAGTGAATGATTTTCGTGTGCAAGTTCGGTACTAGTCCCTCTAGGATTTTCCAGGTGTATATAATCATGTATCTCTCCCTCCTGCGTTCCAGGGAATACAGGTTTAGAAACCTCAAGCGCTCCCAGTAATTGAGGTGTTTTATCTCCGTTATGCGCGCCGTGAAAGTTCTCTGTACATTTTCTAGGTCGGCAATTTCACCTGCCTTGAAAGGTGCTGTTAGAGTGCAGCAATATTCCAGCCTAGATAGAACAAGTGACCTGAAGAGTGTCATCATGGGCTTGGCCTCCCTAGTTTTGAAGGTTCTCATTATCCATCCTGTCATTTTTCTAGCAGATGCGATTGATACAATGTTATGGTCCTTGAAGGTGAGATCCTCTGACATAATCACTCCCAGGTCTTTGACGTTGGTGTTTCGCTCTATTTTGTGGCCAGAATTTGTTTTGTACTCTGATGAAGATTTAATTTCCTCATGTTTACCATATCTGAGTAATTGAAATTTCTCATCGGTGAACTTCATATTGTTTTCTGCAGCCCACTGAAAGATTTAGTTGATGTCCGCCTGGAGCCTTGCAGTGTCTGCAATGGAAGACACTGTCATGCAGATTCGGGTGTCATCTGCAAAGGAAGACACGGTGCTGTGGCTGACATCCTTGTCTATGTCGGATATGAGGATGAGGAACAAGATGGGAGCTAGTACTGTGCCTTGTGGAACAGAGCTTTTCACCGTAGCTGCCTCGGACTTTACTCTGTTGACGACTACTCTCTGTGTTCTGTTAGTGAGGAAATTATAGATCCATCGACCGACTTTTCCTGTTATTCCTTTAGCGCGCATTTTGTGCGCTATTACGCCATGGTCACACTTGTCGAAGGCTTTTGCAAAGTCTGTATATATTACATGTGCATTCTTTTTGTCTTCTAGTGCATTTAGGACCTTGTCGTAGTGATCCAGTAGTTGAGACAGACAGGAGCGACCTGTTCTAAACCCATGTTGCCCTGGGTTGTGTAACTGATGGGTTTCTAGATGGGTGGTGATCTTGCTTCTTAGGACCCTTTCAAAGATTTTTATGATATGGGATGTTAGTGCTATTTGTCTGTAGTTCTTTTCTGTTGCTTTACTGCCCCCTTTGTGGAGTGGGGCTATGTCTGTTGTTTTTAGTAACTGAGGGACGACCCCCGTGTCCATGCTCCCTCTCCATAGGATGGAAAAGGCTCGTGATAGGGGCTTCTTGCAGTTCTTGATGAACACAGAGTTCCATGAGTCTGGCCCTGGGGCAGAGTGCATGGGCATGTCATTTATCGCCTGTTCGAAGTCATTTGGCGTCAGGATAACATCGGATAGGCTTGTGTTAATCAAATTTTGTGGCTCTCTCATAAAAAATTCGTTTTGATCTTCGACTCTCAGTCTGGTTAGCGGCTTGCTAAAAACTGAGTCATATGATAATAAAATTTAAGGAAGAAGGTATTCGATCAACAATGGTTGTCAAAGAAGAAATGAAAAACATTAACGAAGGTCAAGAATTAGAAGATGATTCGAAGTTACTGTCTTCTAGAATTGAAGGAAGTGCTTGGTATCCCTCATGAGGTAAGCAAAATTATTTACCTTGTATCAGTGGTTTAATTCATTTAAATTATTATGAGGAAGTAATTATAACTTGAAGAGAGAGAGAGATATATTTGAATTAATATATATAACTCATATTTATCTCTTCATGAAATGTGTCACTTACCATTTCGACCTTCTCTCTCTACCTGAACACCAAGAATCATGTCTACCATAATACTTACATCATTTAAGTTAACAAGACGCTTTTAATTCATTAAAGTTAGTAAGGGGACACAGTACAATTATGCTTTTAAGTCAAGAATGGGAAGATATTTAAGTTAACGAGAAGCATACCTGGAGTTTACCTGGAGAGAGTTCCGGGGGTCAACGCCCCCGCGGCCCGGTCTGTGGCCAGGCCTCCTGATGGATCAGAGCCTGATCAACCAGGCTGTTGCTGCTGGCTGCACGCAAACCAACGTACGAGCCACAGCCCGGCTGATCAGGAACTGACTTTAGGTGCTTGTCCAGTGCCAGCTTGAAGACTGCCAGGGGTCTGTTGGTAATCCCCCTTATGTGTGCTGGGAGGCAGTTGAACAGTCTCGGGCCCCTGACACTTATTGTATGGTCTCTTAACGTGCTAGTGACACCCCTGTTTTTCATTGGGGGGGATGGTGCATCGTCTGCCAAGTCTTTTGCTTTCATAGTGAGTGATTTTCGTGTGCAAGTTCGGTACTAGTCCCTCTAGGATTTTCCAGGTGTATATAATCATGTATCTCTCCCTCCTGCATTCCTGGGAATACAGGTTTAGGAACCTCAAGCGCTCCCAATAATTGAGGTGTTTTATCTCCGTTATGCGTGCCGTGAAAGTTCTCTGTACATTTTCTAGGTCAGCAATTTCACCTGCCTTGAAAGGTGCTGTTAGTGTGCAGCAATATTCCAGCCTAGATAGAACAAGTGACCTGAAGAGTGTCATCATGGGCTTGGCCTCCCTAGTTTTGAAGGTTCTCATTATCCATCCTGTCATTTTTCTAGCAGATGCGATTAATACAATGTTATGGTCCTTGAAGGTGAGATCCTCCAACATGATCACTCCCAGGTCTTTGACATTGGTGTTTCGCTCTATTTTGTGGCCAGAATTTGTTTTGTACTCTGATAAAGATTTAATTTCCTCGTGGTTACCATATCTGAGTAATTGAAATTTCTCATCATTGAACTTCATATTGTTTTCTGCAGCCCACTAAAAGATTTGGTTGACGTCCGCCTGGAGCTTTGCAGTGTCTGCAATGGAAGACACTGTCATGCAGATTCGGGTGTCATCTGCAAAGGAAGACACGGTGCTGTGGCTGACATCCTTGTCTATGTCGGATATGAGGATGAGGAACAAGATGGGAGCGAGTACTGTGCCTTGTGGAACAGAGCTTTTCACCGTAGCTGCCTCGGACTTTACTCTGTTGACGACTACTCTCTGTGTTCTGTTAGTGAGGAAATTATAGATCCATCGACCGACTTTTCCTGTTATTCCATTAGCACGCATTTTGTGCGCTATTACGCCATGGTCACACTTGTCGAAGGCTTTTGCAAAGTCTGTATATATTACATCTGCATTCTTTTTGTCTTCTAGTGCATTTAGGACCTTGTCGTAGTGATCCAATAGTTGAGACAGACAGGAGCGACCTGTTCTAAACCCATGTTGCCCTGGGTTGTGTAACTGATGGGTTTCTAGATGGGTGGTGATCTTGCTTCTTAGGACCCTTTCAAAGATTTTTATGGTATGGGATGTTAGTGCTATTGGTCTGTAGTTCTTTGCTGTTGCTTTACTGCCCCCTTTGTGGAGTGGGGCTATGTCTGTTGTTTTTAGTAACTGTGGGACAACCCCCGTGTCCATGCTCCCTCTCCATAGGATGGAAAAGGCTCGTGATAGGGGCTTCTTGCAGTTCTTGATGAACACAGAGTTCCATGAGTCTGGCCCTGGGGCAGAGTGCATGGGCATGTCATTTATCGCCTGTTCGAGGTCATTTGGCGTCAGGATAACATCGGATAGGCTTGTGTTAATCAAATTTTGTGGCTCTCTCATAAAAAATTCATTTTGATCTTCGACTCTCAGTCTGGTTAGCGGCTTGCTAAAAACTGAGTCATATTGGGACTTGAGTAGCTCACTCATTTCCTTGCTGTCATCTGTGTAGGACCCATCTTGTTTAAGTAGGGGCCCAATACTGGACGTTGTTCTCGATTTTGATTTGGCATAGGAGAAGAAATACTTTGGGTTTCTTTCGATTTCATTTATGGCTTTTAGTTCTTCCCGCAATTCCTGACTCCTAAAGGAATCTTTTAGCTTAAGTTCGATGCTTGCTATTTCTCTGATCAGTGTCTCCCTACGCATTTCAGATATATTGCCCTCTTTTAGCCGCTCTGTTATTCTTTTCCGTCGCATGTAAAGGGAGCGCCTGTCTCTTTCTATTTTAAATCTACTCCTCCTTTTTCTTAGAGGAATAAGCCTTGTGCATACATCGAGTGCCACCGAGTTAATCTGTTCTAGGCATAAGTTGGGGTCTGTGTTGCTTAGTATATCTTCCCAGCTTATATCGGTTAGGACTTGGTTGAATGCTCCCTCGTGACTAATCTCATTATGTCGGTCTGGGGCTCTGCGCATACATGACTGAACCTCATTTATGTTGTGATCTGAGTATATTGTTTTTGATATGGTGACATTTCTTATCAGATCATCATTGTTAGTGAAGATGAGGTCTAGTGTATTCTCCAGTCTAGTAGGCTCTATTATTTGCTGGTTTAAATTGAATTTTGTGCAAAGATTTAAAAGCTCGCATGAGTGTGAGTTTTCATCAGAGCTGCCTCCTGGTGTTATTACTGCAACAATATTATTTGCTATATTCCTCCATTTTAGGTGCCTTAAGTTGAAATCCCCCAGGAGCAAGATGTTGGGTGCAGGAGCTGGAAGATTTTCCAGACAGTGGTCAATTTTTAACAGCTGTTCCTGGAATTGCTGGGATGTTGCATCCGGAGGCTTGTAGACTACCACAATGACTAGGTTTAGGTTCTCGACCTTTACTGCTAAAACTTCCACTACATCATTTGAGGCATTTGGCAGTTCTGTGCAAACAAGTGACTCTGCAATGTACAGGCCAACCCCCCCCCCTTTTGCCTGTTCACTCTGTCACATCTGTATAGGTTGTAACCTGGGATCCATATTTCGTTGTCCAAGTGATCCTTTATGTGGGTCTCAGTGAAAGCCGCAAACATTGCCTTTGCCTCTGCAAGCAGTCCACGGATGAAAGATATTTTGTTGTTTGTTGCTGGCTTTAGACCCTGTATATTTGCAAAGAAGAATGTTATCGGACTGGTGGTATTGTTGGTACTAAGGGGGGGATTTTTTTTCCGGCATTAGTATCTGTATCTGTTGGTTTGGAGTGGAGGCCATCGACTGTGGTTCCACTCCAGGAATGACTGGATTTGGTGTACGATTTCTGCCATTTCCTGCCAGTTTTTTTTCCTTCCATAAGTTTGGGATAGTGAAAAAAATATGTAACTTTTAGTTGGTTTATATCTTTTACAGGTGATGGTGCAAATTTCTCCCCATTATATACTAATGAAATAAAAAAAATATATTAAAATTTACAGGTACCGATGTGACGGGGCTTGGAAGAACAAGACTTAGAGAGGAGGATTTATGATGTTTAGAGCGTGTTGTTACACCAAGATTAATAATATATGATGTTTGATTCATTAAAAAGAGAAATGTTTAATAAAAATTTTTAAGACATGATGAAGTTTTAAATCAATCAAACCTCAGAGCGAGGAATGCGTTTCTATTCGGAAATAGAGTAAATATTTGTACCATTGAGTGTGTTTACCAAGAAGAAAATAATGTTCGATTTTACGATAAAGTTTTCAAAACAAATTTGGAAATATCCAAAAATGGAGTCGTTCAAAGTAATTCTGGAGTACTCTAATGTATTTTGGAAGTGTTCCAATATATTTATGAATGTGCTCCAACGTAACTTGGAAATGTTCTAAATGTTATCCCAATCAATTTTGTCCATATTACCGAAATTGAGGGAATGTGGCTAAAAATGTGATTTATATCATATCTTAGTTGGATGTGTTCGTGATATATTTATAAAAAAAATGAGTGTTTTCTAAAAATTTATGACATGTTGTGAATATTACTGAGTCAAAAATGCGGGTGACTTTTTTTTTCTGATGAAATAGTTGAACTGAGAAAAATTGTGGGGTTATGAGTATAATATTAAACTATGTGGAGTTGAGGAGATAGATTTTATTAGAAATTTAGTGTAGGGAGGAAATGTGGGGATTTCTATAAAATGGATATTAACTGGTAGTGTTGATCTTAGTTTGGGTAGTATTCAGTGGTGTTTTGGGGGTGTTTGAATGATATTTTTGGAGTATTCAGTGGTAATTGATGGTGTTTTTGGTAGTGTTCAAAGTAAAGTGAGTTGTCTGTGTGTGTGTTAGGTGGTTATAGAATTTTGTGAATATCTTGGTTACAGTGATTTTTAGTGGATTTGAGATGGGTGATGAGATGCATTTGTGGATGTGAAATGTGATTTTTGTGTTTGCTCTGAAGAGGTGTGATGGGAAACGGGTGAGTGGATGTGAAGAAATGTGAGTGAGATGGAGAGGGGTATGGGGAGGGTTGTTTTAGAAATTTAATGAAATATGGGGGGGATTTTACTGAATATAAAGGTAATGTGTGAATATTTTAAAAGAATTTATAGAATTGAAAAGTTATGATATATTGGAAAAGAATGGAGGGTGTAGAAACATGTCTCAGTAGTTGGGTAGTGAGATTAGTTGTTGTGAGTATAATATTAATTTATGTGGATACAAGGAGATGGGTATGGAGAGGAATTTATTAGAATTTTAGTAATGTAGGGAGGAATGTGCATTACATTTAAGATCAATTAAAAGAAGGGGAAAAATTTGTATCGAATAAATTGTGAATAAAATGGTAACTGATGAGGGATGTGGGTATTGTTGTTTACCTGGAGTTTACCTGGAGAGAGTTTCGGGGGTCAACGCCCCCGCGGCCCGGTCTGTGACCAGGCCTCCTGGTGGATCAGCGCCTGATCAACCAGGCTGTTGCTGCTGGCTGCACGCAAACCAACGTATGAGCCACAGCCCGGCTGATCAGGAACTGACTTTAGGTGCTTGTCCAGTGCCAGCTTGAAGACTGCCAGGGGTCTGTTGGTAATCCCCCTTATGTGTGCTGGGAGGCAGTTGAACAGTCTCGGGCCCCTGACACTTATTGTATGGTCTCTTAACGTGCTAGTGACACCCCTGCTTTTCATTGGGGGGATGTTGCATCGTCTGCCAAGTCTTTTGCTTTCGTAGTGAGTGATTTTCGTGTGCAAGTTCGGTACTAGTCCCTCTAGGATTTTCCAGGTGTATATAATCATGTATCTCTCCCTCCTGCGTTCCAGGGAATACAGGTTCAGGAACCTCAAGCGCTCCCAGTAATTGAGGTGTTTTATCTCCGTTATGCGCGCCGTGAAAGTTCTCTGTACATTTTCTAGGTACATTTTCTTGTCGAACTAGATATATCGAAAAAAAGTTGTTATAAGTGGGTTGTTGTTGTGACTTTTTCTGATGAAATAGTTAAAACGAGAAAAAATTGTGGGTTGTGGGTGTTGTGGGTTGTGGGTGTTGTTGTCGAACTAGAGTTGTTGAAAAGTGATTATAAGTGGGTTGTTGTTGTGACTTTCTAGTGAAATTAGATAAAAGGAGAAAATTTTTTTTTTTATACTTTATTTAAAACCAACAATAGACAATAGACAAAAGGGAAAACCCTAAAGATGACAATATATGAACAATAACTGAAAAAACGTTACATTAGATATTGAAACATTAACGAATAACATTACAATATAACAAATATGACCACTATTACCTACATATAAAATCAGATACCGAAGCTTAAAATTGTCCTATACTAGCTACATGTGGATAAGTTAACTTTCACAAAAACATGCAAACCTATATTAACTCTTCCTCAAATTAATCATCCTTGCTCTTAATTTACACTAGAATAATAAAATACAAGTATACTTTCATTATGTCGTTACAGACTAAATTCCTTCTGCTCTGAACACGGAAAGAAATATAGGATAATTAACCAATGATGTCAAGAACACATCCAAGCGAAACCTACACCGACCATACAGGTCCATGAGAACTGCACGGTCCGCGCAGCTGCTCGTCCAGTTGTGCACATGTACATTACACATGAGAACTGCACGGTCCGCGCAGCTGCTCGCCCAGGTGTGCACATGTACATTACACATGAGAACTGCACGGTCCGCGCAGCTGCTCGCCCAGGTGTGCACATGTACATTACACATGAGAACTGCACGGTCCACGCAGCTGCTCGCCCAGGTGTGCACATGTACATTACACATGAGAACTGCACGGTCCGCGCAGCTGCTCGTCCAGGTGTGCACATGTACATTACACATGAGAACTGTACGGTCCACGCAGCTGCTCGCCCAGGTGTGCACATGTACATTACACATGAGAACTGCACGGTCCGCGCAGCTGCTCGCCCAGGTGTGCACATGTACATTACACATGAGAACTGCACGGTCCACGCAGCTGCTCGCCCAGGTGTGCACATGTACATTACACATGAGAACTGCACGGTCCGCGCAGCTGCTCGCCCAGGTGTGCACATGTACATTACACATCGTACCTACAATTAGATTCAGCTCAACATTTTTCAATAATGCCATACGTAGAAACATTCTACCCAATTTGCATAATAAAGAGCAGTTTGAATCAAAGAACATTCCACAATTATCATAAATTTACCCTAACCTAAGCCTAGTATTTCATCTGTATTATAAATGTCTAATCAACACGAAAATTTTACCACATACCTCTAACCATATTTGTTGGTGTACATGATACAACCTTGTATTACCATAAAGAGAAAAAAAGAACAATAAAAAAGGAAAACCCACTCTTCACCTGTAAAATCAGACTTCAATTTACCATTCATGTACATACATATAAATAAGTATATAAAGTATGTTGTCTAGTTGAACACAATCACTTACAACGTCAGTTATAATATTACGTCAACTCAACCACGAATAACTTCATCCAATTCTTACAACTTCAAGGTTCGTAAAACTCTTAAACTACATACATAGTATTACCACCATCTAGACAAATTAAAAAGAAAAACAATACCCAAACATATCAAAACACACTATGCTTCTATTGGCACCACATCAATTGTGCTTACAAAAATACATTGTAAATTAAACTGAAACATAAAAAGCCATTTTGACATTTACACATTGTATCAAAATCATAAATGCGCATAGAAAATATGTATTGAATATCATTGAAAATGTTCATGAGAAAAACCATTAAAGGTATATACAAGAAAGTAAGCATTCATACAATACATACATATACACATACATACACACACACCCACACACATAAATATATATATATATATATATATATATATATATATATATATATATATATCTATATATATATATATATATATATATATATATATATACATACATATACATATACATATTTACATACACACATACATACATACATATACATACATACATACATACATACACATATACACACACACATACAACACATGCATATATATACACACATACACATACATAGTTATAAGTCGATAATTCCAAATATAACTGTATTGTACTTGAAACACTCGGAACAAATAATGTTAAAATTGCACCCCGGACATACCTCATATAACATTCATCAAACTCATCATGCTACCGCCCATTCTAGGAAACCAGCCCATTTCATCCCCCTTACCTGCCTTTCAACTCCTGTAAATCCCGTAAAGTGAAATTCCTATAACCCTCACTTAAATCCCTCTCCCATCTCCCCCCATACACCTCCTTATTTCTACACTTTGTCCTATAAAAAGTTGCCGTTAATTCATTAATTCTTTCACACACGTTCGCTCCTCTCATAGCCCAAGACATATAAATATAATCTGTAATTATATACCCTACCGCATTCTCTACCATCTGATTCACCCCACCTATGTCTAAGCTTAAAACCCTCAACACCTGCAAACCCCCCCCTCCCACTAACCTTATTACCTTACCCAACCAAACCCTTATTAGTTCAATACATTCGCAAAAATACACTATATGGTAAACAGTCTCCCATCCACCACAAGCCTTGCATATCCCATCCTCCCGTATTCTCTTATGGAATAAAACCATTCCAGACGGTAAGATCCCATGTAAAAATCTATACATTACTTCTCGTACTTTAGGTTTTAAACGTAATTTGTTCAAACGCCCCCAGATATTACGCCAATCATACATCGGATAAACCCCTTCTACCACTGCTACCACTGCCTTACCTTCCACCCCATCAAGGTTTCCCAATTTAATATGTGAAGGATCGCTCATGTTTATGATGACCCGTAACATTGCCTCACCGATTATGAACTCCCTACCCACCCACCACCGTTGTATATCCTGACGTATCTTATGAAGTCCGCCTTCCCTCGCCCCCCCCTCCCGCTTACAACTACGTTTCAAATACGCACTCATAATCCTCTTTTCAACAGCTATAAGACCTAGCCCTCCTCGGCCAACCGGGAGTGTGACAACCGCTCTACCTAACCATTCGCTTCCAATACCCCAAATGAATCTAAAAACGCGCTTTTGTAACCTTTGTATCTCACTACGAAGTATCGGATATATTGCTGCTACATGCCAAAGTTTACTATATAATAGGACATTCGTTGTAATTACTCTTTGATGCAAAGTTAAGTGTGCAGCTCGTAAACCACTGATGCGCTTCAGTACACCATCTACAATACGCACTGAATTTATTTGTTGTGCTAACTTGATATCACTTACATAAACGATCCCACATATCAGTAATTGGTCCACCTTTTTCCACCTTTCAACTACTTCACATTCCTCACTTAACCCATCCCCAAGATCCATATACTTCGTTTTCTCCTTATTAATTGACATACCAGAAGCCTTTTCAAAAACATTTACTAACTTTTCCACCCGAGGCAAATCCCTGTTACCACTTACTAAAATCGTTGTGTCATCAACATATCCAACAATGCCAGCCCCCCCACCCCTTTCGTCACCAACCCCATTTGCTGCCAATAAGACCCTAATTCCTCTATAAAAGGGATCCTGTAAACATGCAAAAAATATTTGTGAAAGGGGACAACCTTGACGTAGACCCCTGCTCATCTGAATTTGTTCTCCTAACCTTCCATTTACCTGCACCCGCAAGGATGCATCTTGATACATTAATTTGGCCCATGATATAATTTCCTCTCCAAACCCCTGCCATCTCATAATCTTCCATAACGCTTCCCTTTCTACACTATCATATGCCGCCTCCCAATCTATAGCCAACACCCCCCCCACTCCCAATTTTACTCTTTCTTCAATAAAACTTCTAATCAAACCATGCCCGTCATACATAGACCTTCCCGGCACCCCATATTGTCCCTTATCGATCACTTTACCCAGGACCTTTTTTATTCTGTTAGCTAAAATTCTTGCAAAAATCTTATAATCACCACACAATAACGAAATAGCACGATAGTCTTTAACTGTTAATGGCTCACCTTTAGGCACTAGAACGACCACAGCCATCCGCTGCTGTGCCCCTAAAACCCGATCCCGCTTAAGGATATTGAATAATCTTACCAAAAATTCTTTTAAAACGCTCCAATTTTGGAGATAAAAGTCACTGGGCAACCCATCAATTCCTGGTGCCTTACCTAATTGCGCCCCGGATAAAGCTTCCCATGTCTCGCACTCCGTTATCGGCCCTTCCAAAACGAATCGATCATGCTCTGTCAACTCACACTGCACAAACCTTCCAATTGACTGTAATGCTATTTCACTTATTCCCACACTTTGCGTTTTCAACTTAACCCAAGCATCAATATA
Organism: Cherax quadricarinatus; assembly: GCF_038502225.1. NCBI lineage: Eukaryota > Metazoa > Arthropoda > Malacostraca > Decapoda > Parastacidae > Cherax > Cherax quadricarinatus. The sequence continues at coordinate 71,208 of NW_027195965.1, read as the reverse complement.
CCCACTCATACCCTCAGTCGTCGTCAACACCTGGTCCACTTTATACCCTTGCATACCTACCTGAACATTCAACCCCATTAACTCCATTGCCTTGCGACGTGTGTGTTGACTCCGCAACACACACGCCGACGGCCGATCTCCCCACAAAACCTCCTCAATCCCGCCCTTAAGCCTTTCCCCATCAAACCTCTCATTTTGTAAATTCCGGATATTTTCCTTCAAACTTTCAATTTCAATAACAGGATAATTAGCATTAATTTGTGCATAACAGTCGCGCAACTGCCCCTCTAAATATTTTTGAAAACCGTATTGTAACTGATTATATCTCTTCCCTCGATTAATATAATATTCCTTAATACGTTTTTTAGCTATTGTTTCCCACCAATTAACCATGGCAACATCCCCTGGTGCTTCTACCACTAAACGATCCCACATATGTCCAAAAGACAAAAGACTATCCTCTTCCTTTAATAACTTTACATTCAATTTCCAAAATGATGGACCCCTCCGAGGCACACCCTCAATATCCACATCTATTACCACTCCTCTATGATCCGAAAAAACCACATCTATCACATCCACCCTCCGCACAGTAACCGCACAAGGCACGTACATTCGGTCCAACCTCGCCGCATAACCTCGTTTAATGAAGGTATGCTCTACCATCCCTCCCCCCCCACACACATCCTTTAACCCCACCCCGGTCAATATATCCCCCAATATACCCAAACAACACCCCGCACCTCTGGGCTCCACATCTTTACGACGTATCACGCAATTCCAATCTCCGCCTATTATTGCAACATTCGGTAAACCACGTAAAAAATAGACCAGCACGTCCCGAACAAATTTAGTTTTAATACTCACGTCACCCTCAGCCGGACCATATACACATACTAAACTAATGGGAACCCTACCCCAAGTTCCATCCACTCTAATTACCCTCCCCTCCCCCCCTTCACTACGCCTTACTATAAACGGGCTAGTTTCCTTTACCAAAATGGCAGCCCCACCTTTCAAACGTGTCGCATGTTCCATGTACACATTATAACCACTCATATCCAACTCATAACCAGGCCTAAAATTATGTTCCTGTAAGAATACCACATCCACACCAAGTCGCACCAAATACTCATTAAACCACTTAAGCTTCCTCTCAGCTCTCAACCCGTTAATATTTATAGTAAAACACTTGAATTCAACAAATGGGTTTTCCTTTTGTCCCCGGCATTGACTTTACCCCAGTTCGTTTTGCAACACCTCTGTCCCTCCCCCCTTTGTTGGGAATCACCTTTGCAATCCCTTGATCCTTGGGTTCACCATTCCCTCTCTTCTGTACCTCCACCCAAGACTTTTTCCCAGGGCGTTGGGCAGGAGTTAGCACATCATCAGAATCCGATGATGCTGCAGTCCTCTTTCGTGTCCCGCCCTCCACCTGCATTTTGACATCTGAAGCACCGTCCTGATGCACCTCCACCTCTACTGCATGCACCTTCAATCCTTTAGACTCTCTCGTCGACAAACCGTCATCATCTGCCATACCATCATTCACAGCCTTCCCCAGAACTAAGCCTGGGTCTTCCACCTGATCTAGGACCGATTCCTCTAACAAGTCATCCAACGCTTTTACCAAAGACGCCGCCACTTCTTCACCCATATTAGGTAGTCTCTCCTCAAAAACCTTATGTATGTCCAATGACTGAGATTCTCCTTGAAGCGTTACAATTGGCGATTCGAGCTCCTTTTCTTTGTCCACCATGACAACCGTTGTTGGGGCGGTGTAGCAGGAGACTGTTCTCGCTCATCGCCAACCTCGTCCATTGGCTGCTGTTGCTGCTGTTGCCGTTGCTGTTGTGCCGGGTACCCACTTCGTTTCCCACACTGCGCCGCGATGTGGTCATATGACCCACATAGCCGACACGTACGTTGTTGCCCCGCATACGTTACATAGACTTGAGTCCTTAATTCTTTCAACACAATATATGAAGGAATAGGGTGTCGAAGAGTCATTTTAACTGTATACGCGCCTTCCAGCGCACCTGCATACGGTCCAGTTGCCCATCTCCCTGCTGTGGCTACGTGAACCATCCCATAAGTACGCAGTTCACTGGTAATATCAAAATCAGTCGCCTCAAAAGGCACATTCCTGATTTTCACCCAGGTGTAATGTCGAGATACATCATGAAGTCTCACCGACACAGCTGTATTAACCGGTATGATGATCTCTTGATACTTGTCGACCACTGCCTCGTAGACTTGTGCAGACGTCATTTTAACGAAGATTCTTGTCATTCCATTTAATGCGACACCACATATCTCCTCATTTGCTATACCATAGGTATCGCGAATGATCGCTGGTAATAATAAATCCATGTTGGATCCTGTGACAGCACCACGGATCATCTCAATGCAGACAGTGTTGATTCTTCTTCTGCTATTCAGCGCCATGTTGGAGAAAATAAAGTTTCCACCAACCAACGCTAGGGGCAGCTCAATCAGGTAAACTGCGCAAAACAAACTCAAACAGGAGCGTCTGCGCAGCTCGTCCACACGGCTCGGAGGCGATGAGGACAATGTGCATTATTATTACGAGGAATCCTAGTATACATTACATGGCCTCCAGCAGTCTTTGAAAAGGTGACACCACATTTCTTTACCATACCCTTTACAAAGGAGGCATAATAGTCACTACCTATCAAAATATTTATTTGGCCTACAGAATCATCACTTACACCAGAAGGTGCTAAATTTACATTATGTGAAAGTCTTTCTGTAGCTTTACTAAGTCCAACTGTACTGTAGATATTTTCTTGGGAAGTCTATCTACAATTACTGCATTAACACATTTTTTCTCATTGTCCAACCTGACAGTTACATAAACAATGTCATACAATTGAGACCTTTTATCTGAGAGAAAACCATATAATTTTAAAGTGGTGGGATCTCCCATCTGTACTTTCATACCATCAAGACATTTATGTTTTATGAAAGTACGCTGGGATCCCTGGTCCAATAATGCATTTTCATTTTTTGATTTATGCCTTTTATCATCAATTTTTACCTGTAATACAGGTAAGGCTACTTCAGCAAAACCATCATTATTAACATTAGCAGCAATTTTTACATTAGCCACTGTTGTGTCAGGATTGTCAACATTATCATTATTATCAACATTATCACATAGACCTTTACAACTGACTATATGGTGTCTTCCTTTGTGACATTGATAACAGTTGTTTAATTTGGCATGACAATCCTTTACATTGTGATTACCTAAACACCTGATACATCTGTCAAGTTCCTCCAGTCTTTCAACTTTATCATTCCATAAATTGTATGCATTGCAATTCTTAGAAAAATGAGTATCCTTGCAGAAAAGACAATCTCTCTTTTCTTTGACTGGTTTCTTATTAACTGGGCTACTCTTAGGAGGGTATTTATTCTTCTTAACTTGTGGAGAATCACTATTTCTGATTCCTGCTACTTGATATGCACCTATGCAACTCTTTTTGGAAATGAATTTGGATTATTAACATTGGGATAATTTTTCCCTTTGTGAAACTTGACAGATACCTCAGAGTTATCATATGCTGCATCTTTAAAATGAGTTGGTTGGCTGGTCTGCAACTGAACAATTAATTCTTGTAGACATAGTCTTATTTCTTCCAGATCAAAATAACCCTTGTGATATTTGTTTGAGAACCATTCAAGTGTTTTATAGCTTATTTTTTTCTGTACCATGGCACTCAATAACCAGTCTGATTCCTTCAGATTATATTTATTACTTAAAGTTTTGAGAGTGCTCTCCAGTTTAACTCTAAACTTCTGTAAACCTTTGTAAGTGTGATCTGGAGATTTTAAATTAACAATGATATTCACTAGCTCCAACCTACTTTGTTCTATATTACCATAAGTGACCTTCAACAAGTCAACTACTTCCTTGTAAGAGTCGTCTACATTGGGAAAGGCTTGTATGAGTATGTGAGCATCTCCTCTTACCTGTCCTTTGATGTAAACAATTTAGTTGCTCAAGCTAGGTCACTCCTGTCATGCACAGCTGCTTTAAAAATTGACCAAAATTCCTCCCAATTTTCTCTAGGATTAAATACAGGTAAACATAATTCTGGGAGTTTTGGCAAAGACATCTTATTTGTTGGAGCAGACTGATTAACTGCCTGGTTTACACATTTTAATTTATTCAAAGCCTGACTTTTACAAGAAAGAATCTTTTCTTCTAATTCATAATACTGATTAATCATGAGATCTACTTCAGTCTCATCTACACAGTTTACTGGTGGGTTGTAACCAACACCTGCGACCCCCCCCCATCATCAGCAACAGCTACGATTTCAACACACATTGTCACCAACACCAGACACCCAAGTTTTATATTAGCATTGAATTCAGTTATCATTTATATTTTTCATTTTTCATTTTCTTTAATGTAGGATTAATATTTTATATTTAAGCATTTTATATTTTATATTTTCTATATAATAAAGTGTTTATGTTTGTCAGTTTTTATTCTTTTTCTTTACATTAATTTTCCTGAGGAGGAGCCAGCCTTGGTAATACTGTCAGAAGTTATTACAGGGCTGAGTAAGCCTTCACAAGTGGCGACCTTGCCAGGATTCGACTCTACTGAATCAAGATTCAATTCCATCTCGAATCTACCATTGGAACTTCAACGCCGCATACCACAGACGGTTACCACCAGCCATGAGTAATCATTCTCTATGGTAGGACTACAGTACAGGTATTTAGAAGATTTGGTGATTGTTATAGTCTCAATTTATTGTGAGTCAAGTCAGGCAGGATATAATATTTAATTCTGCCATCTATTTTTGTGTGATATTGAAACACTTTGGAGGACTAGACTCTAGGGACCTGAGATTTTCCAGTGAAAATTTGTTTCATTGAGCTCTTTATTATATCAAGGGAACTGTCATAGGACACTCTTGATTTGTTGGTGAGAAGATTGGATGGTCAAGTGACCCCATTCTACTTACTGTCTGCTCGGAGCCGGCATAGAACCCTTCGTTTTAATTAATACATATTGTTTAATTGAAGCAGGGATCGAGCCCTCTGGTTTATTTACAGTTTGAGTGGAGCAGGAATTGAACCCTCTGTTTTCTTTAATACCCGTTTCATTTCCCCTGATAGTTTAAGTTATTCTTGCAAATATGGAGGAATACCAGTTTTGGATGAACGCTGGAAGTAAGTTAGGAATAACAGGAAAAAATTTAGAATCTTTCATTAGTGCTAAGATCCAGGAAAGACTTGAAAGAGAGAGAATTGAGAGAGTACATGAGGAACAGGCTAAAATAAGAGAACTTGAGGAAAGAGCAAAGGATAGAGAAGTTGAGGAAAAAGCTAGAGAACGTGAGGAAAAAGCTAGAGAACTTGAGTTAATAGAGAGAGAAAAGGATCGCGAGCTCGAAAAAGCTCGCCTTGAATTAGAGAATAAAAAGTTAACTCTTACACAACAACAATTAGAGGAAGGAGTAATTGAACATCTTGCAGCTAGTGCACATATTCCAACACCTAATTTACCTCCCTTCACATAACTTCATACATTATTAGGTTTGAAAATACTGCTACCCTCTGTGAATGGCCAGCTGACACCTGGGCTACCAGGTTAGGAATGTTATTTTCTGGTACAGCATTGAATATCTATGCAACTTTGTCGCAGGATATCATATGTAATTATAACCTACTGAAGAAGGCAATCCTTAAAGCATATCAAAAAACCACTAATTCTTACAGGAAAGATTTCAGGTATGCCACCTTACAGCCTGGCCAGAACTTTCAGCAGTTACAGGAAAAACTCTTTCGTTTGTTCGACTTTTGGATAGAGAGTTCAGGAATTGATCACAGTTATGAATCTCTTAGAGACTTCATGGTTGCTGACCAGTTCCTGACAGCTCTTCCTCACCAGATACGAACATTCATCAGAGAACGTAACCTGATTAAAGCTGAGGAAGTTGCTGAGGCTGCTGACCTGTATGCTCAGGCTCACAATTCCTATAAAGACCTAAAAGGATCGAACCCTAAGGGCAAGGGTTCATCAGACCTTAAGAAATCAAAGCCTCTAGTGGAAAGTAAAATGACTTCTTTTATTCCTGTTTGTCATTTGTGTGGTGTTAAGGCACATAAACGTCCAGATTGTCCTTCTAAGAAGGTCCAAAAAGTTGGAAGATGTTTTAAAGACTGTAATGACCACGCACCCTTCTGTTCAGGAACAGTTAATGGACTTAATGTATCTACCATTTTACGAGACACTGGATGCACATGTATAGTCATTTCTGATAAGCTGTTCCCTAACGGTAAAGAAACTCATTCCTCTGCTATACTTTCAGACTACTTGGGCATTACATTGTTACATTAGGTCTAAATGGTTCACAGGTTGGTCTGAAGCCATACTAGCTCCCATCACTTCTTGCTCCGTACTAATAGGTAATGTAAAAGGTGCCATTCTTCCTTCTGAGGTTGACCTTTCATCACCAAAGATGGACATAGGTGTTTCAGATCCTCTTTCTGTAGAGTCAGAGAAGCCCCTCGAAAGTTCAGATGAGACAATGTCTCGTGAGATTCATGTGGGATTTAAAACCAGTGATGATACTCTCGAAAGCGAGGTAGTAATATCACCGGTTCACTTGTTAGATGAAAGTGAAGATATCGCCTCCGATACCATAAATGTCTTGACTAGGGCTCAGACCAAAGCCCAGGCTTCTCCTACTGTCCATCCTTTGATTTTCTCTGACTTTAAGCCTTTAGATGTTTCGAAGGACTCCTTTGTCAATTTACAACGTAATTGCCCTTCTCTTCAGAATTGCCATAATGCTGCTAAACAAAATCAAGTTATCCAAAGGAAAAACTTTTTATATAAATTTGAATATATAAAAGGTATCTTGTACAAGTCAGTATTCAAATTAAATTCAGATGAGATAGACTATTCCATCTTAGTTGTTCCAAGTCAATGAAGAGAGACTGTTATTAAAATGGCTCATGACCTGCCAGTGGCCGGACATTTCTCGCATCGTAAAACCTTAAATAAAATTAGGGAAACCTATTTTTGGCCAAAAATTTCCTCAGATGTCACTACCTATTGTAGATTGTGTAAAGTTTGCCAACTGTCATCTTCCCGAGGTACCAGGCGAGTACCTATGGTCAAAATGCCAGTCTTTACGGTACCTTTTGAAAGAGTAGCTATTGACATCGTTGGTCCTTCATCTCCACTTTCATCTGGGGGACATAGATATATATTAACATTAGTTGATTATGCTTCGAGCTTCCCTGAAGCCGTTCTCTTAAAAACCATAACTACTACAGAGGTGGCTGAAGCCCTTTTGTCCATCTTCTCCAGAGTGGGCATCCCTAGAGAAATTTTGTCTGACCGTGGGACACAATTCACATCTGACTTAATGCAACATCTCTACCAACTTCTGGGAGTGAAGCCTCTCTTCACCACACCCTATCATCCCAGCTGTAATGGGAGGATTGAGCACCAGCATTCGATTCTAAAGTAAATTTTAAGGAAACTTTGCTCCCTTAAACCTAAGGAGTGGCATCGTTACCTACCCTGTGCTTTGTTTGCCATGAGGGAAATTCCCAGTGACTCTGGGGTTTTCACCTTTTGAACTTCTCTATGATAGACAGGCCAGAGGTCCACTGTCCATCCTTCATGACTTATGGACTAATGAGGAGACCTCTGACATAGTTTCGAAAAACCTAAGCTTGTCAATGGACCAGTACAAAACCTATTTTGATTCCAAAAGTCAGAGGAGAAGTTTTAAAGTAGGGGTGGTCAGCTCTGTCTAATTGTGTATGTCAAGTGTGTGAATGTTTTGTGATCTCCGTGTTTATGTGCGTCTCCTATGTAATGGTGATGACAATATATCTTAAGGGTTTGTATATACAACTTTTAGGAATGTTTTTTGGTCATTTATGCCTCAATTACAAGTCATTGGTGTACATTTTGTATATGGTGTGCTTCCTAGCACAGTTGAACATTTTCTTATTTCTGTTTATACTTTATGCCATGTTATGTGTGCTTTTCAATAGTATATGTAACTATGCAAGTATTTGTTTTTCTGTAAGCTGTGATGGAGCTTAAACTGTAAGTGGAAGCAGTATTTTTCAATGTTTGCTTCTCGTCAGTGTATAAGTTCATTTATAACTGCTTGCATTGTCTTTTCTTTGTGTTTATTGAGATGTCAAATATCACAGTATAGTTTCGTTTTGTTATATTAGACATTTTCATTGTTGTGAATTGTAGCGTCATCGTGTTCCACCTTTGAACTGTAATGCCTATCCTTAGTCCACGATAATAACCCCGTCGTAGTCGCCTAAATTAACGTATTGTTATGCTCTTTAAGGCACCTGAGTTCTTAGATTAAGTCTTGGATACGTTGTGTGTTGGCAGGCAGAAGCCATGCATAGTTATATGCCAGATGTAGTATCATGTTGTATAATATGTGATCGCTTGTGTGTGTGTGTGTAATTTTGTGTGCTCGTTTTTGTCAAATTGTTTTTTTTTTTTTGTATAGTCTTTATATTTTCCTGTGTTTTGATTTTATTATTTATTATATAATAATAATCTTGTTAGTGCCTGGTATCTTATTGACATATTATTTTATGCACCCATATCTATTTTGTACCTGAGTTTTAAATAAAATATAAAAATATATATATATATATAAAACAGCAAAAGGCAGCAGTCAGAATGATAACAAATTCCCACTCCTGACAGCATACTCCACCAATATTCAGAAGACTAAATCTGCTCACCATAAAAAACATCCATACTTACTTATGTGTCTATTACATACATAGAAAGATATACGGAAAAATAAACCCTCCACTCAAGCTTTTCCTCACCAATCTAAACAGGAAACACGACCCTAACACAAGACAGATCTCTTTTTGATGTACCCTGTGTCCATATCACACTGGGTAAAAACTCTATGCACATAAAGGGCCCCAAAATTTGGAATTCATTACCAGAAAATACCAAAGTAACCAAGTCTGAAAATCAATTTAAGACTCTTCTCGAAAGCCACTTAATCACCCTAGACTAAATACATAATACTCAATATTTAACACTACCAATAAATTTACGAATTACCTAAATCTTAAATCTTCATAACTAGACAACCTCATTGACCTCATCGCTCTAGGACCATGAGGTTGTGCTGCGCACACGCTCCTGGTTGAGAGGCCTTCCTGCGCAGATTGATTTTCACAAGATGGCGCAGAATACAAGAAGGCGTGTCTACACTGTGTGCTTTGATTTAGTGTGGGGTGTAATTACACCTCAGTCCGCACAGGTGATTCTACCTTTGATTATTCGTGACACATACGGCATTGCTGATCAAGATTTGTATGGAGTATCGCTCAACGGGGCTTACCGGATATTCGTTAAGCTACGATCGACGGCAGTGTATGAGCGCCTGGTAGAGCAGTATCAAGCTGGCTGTGCCGACGTTAACTCGGCAATATGAGTTCATCTAATTGATGTGTTGAGACACTACACTTGGGTGAAGGTACGTAACGTGCCTTTCGAAGCTAACGAGGCAGACATACGGAATGTTTTCGAACGTTAAGGTACTGTGCAACTGGCAACAGCAGGTACCTGGGTGGATGGGGCATACGCCGGCTTGCCAGAGGGTATGTTCAATCTGAAGATGATGCTGAGGCATTCCATTCCATCGTTTGTCATCCTGGAAGACTTCCGGACACAAGTGATGGTGTATTATGCAGGGCAGCGCAAGATTTGCAGGCTATGTGGTGCTTATGACCATATGGCAGCCCAGTGTGGGAGGCAGCAGAGACGACAGGTTGCAGACAGAGGGACAGAGCGAGGGCCTGACCTGATGGCAGGGCCTGTCAGCGAGACACCTGTAAAGGGCCATAGTTCTTCTTGGAGCGAGGAGGTGGAGAGAGAGTTCCCGACGGTGGGGTCGAGCCCATCAATGCCTGTAGGCTCTATGGTCTCTGCTTTGGTGGAAGGGGAGACCAAGCTGAGTGGAGAGGAACGAGTGGAGGATGTGGCTTCAGAGCAGCTGAAGGACAGGTTTTTGGAGACGACGAGAGCTGGGTATGATGTGCAGTCGGTGGAAGGACCAGAGGAGAGTGATGACGAGAGGAGAGGCAGTCAGCTGGCTGCTTCTACGGGAGTGGTGACCATGGTCGAGGTGGCGGCGGAGGTACATTGTGAGGCATCCCCCGACCAGAACATGGATGCAGAGAGTGTTCGGCGAAAGAGGGCGGCAACGCACTCTGATTTCAATGTCTTGACCCCGGCGCAGAGGCCGGGGAAGAAACTGTGGGTCGACGTGGTGAGTGGAGGTGCCACAGGTGTGTCTGGTCAGGTGTTCGACCAGGGGGGAATAGCGCTCACAGTGGAGAGGGTGGTGGGAAGAGTAGGAAGGCTAGTAATGCATCTATGAAAGAAGTTCCAGGGCAGCGTGTAAAACCCTTCAAGAAAGTTTCAGGTGTATGACTGTGAATGTAAATGGGATGTGTGCGAATGTGAAGCATTTGTGGCTCCAGGGGTTTTTGAGGCGTTATGCCATAGATATTGTGTTTGTGCAGGAGTGTAACTTTAAGGTTGGTCGGGATTTGAATGTGGCTGGATATCGTGTGTTTGTGGCATATTCAGAACGTTTGAAGGGTGGGGTTGGGATCCTGATTTGGGAGACGAGCCCGTTTGTTGCAATTAGATGTGAGGGAGGGGAGGAGGGGAGGAGGGTAGTGTACTCTGGGTAGATGGATGGTGGAGGGGTGAGCAACTGGCAGTGGTTTGTGTGTATGCGCCAGCGGAGCGTGATGTACGGGTGAAGAATGAATTTGTGCGTGATGTTTTGGTTTATTATTTGAGATCTCTTCCCTCGGTAACAATCATAGGCGGTGATTGGAATTGTATAGTACGTAGAAAGGATGTGGAGCCACGGGGGGCAGGGTGTTTTTTGGTTAGCCTATGGGATCTTTTGCTGGGCATGGGGTTAAGGGATGTTATTGGAGGTGGGGACCTAATGGTTGAGCATACGTTTCATAGACAGGGATACACAGCCAGGCTAGATAGGTTATATGTGACGAGAAGTGTGCGGGTGATGTGTGTGCGTATGGTAGATGCTGTATACATGGATCATAGAGCTGTTTATATGGACTTGACTTGGGCCAGCTTACCTAAGAGGTATCCAGGGTATTGGAAGTTAAATGTGAGACTTCTTGGGGTGGAGGAGGCAGGGTTAGAATTTAGGGCAATGTGGGAGAATTTGTGGGGAGAGGGTAGGGATGTGGGTGACTTGCTGGGGTGGTGGGATGGGGTAGCTAAGGAGAGGATCCGGCGGTTTTATGTGCGATGGGGAAAGTACCAGGGTTGGATGACGTACGGGTTGCAGCAGTATTTCGAGGGTAGGTTGCAAAGTTATGAGAGGGGCGTGCAGGCAGGGCAGTATCCCATGGAGGAAATCGAGTTGTTAAAAGGGAGGATTCGAGATTTGCAGAATGACAGATTTGATGTGGTGAGAGTGCAGGGTGGATTTGAAGAGGCGGTGTGGGGTGATCGCCCATCGGCCTGTGTGTTACAGGGACAGAGGCAGCACCGTATGGCTATGGAAATTGATAGGCTGGTGGTACATGAGGACTTAGGTGGATATAGGGAGGGACAGGAGTTAAGAACAACGGAGGCGATGAGTGATTACGTGGATAGGTGGTTTGGCAGAAATTTACTGAGTGTAGGGGCGGATGTGAGGGCTTTCGGGAGGTTGGGGGAGAATGTATCTTGTGTGCTAAGTGGCAGTGATGGCATGGCGTTGCGGGGGGATATTGAAGAAGGGGAGGTGTGGAGGACTTTAGAGAGGATGGCACGAGGTAAGGCATCAGGTTTGGATGGTTTGCCCTGCAAGTTTTATGTGAGCCATTGGAATGTGTTGAAGTCCTTCTTAGTAGAACTAATGAATATGATGAAAAGGGAGGGGAGGATGGGTAGGTTGCAAGGAACTGCAGTTGTGGTTTTAGTGCCAAAAGGTAAGCGACAAGACACAGTGCAGGACTTTAGGATAATATCATTGCTGTGTGCTGATTATAAGACTTTTGCAAAAATTTTAGGAAATAGGATGAAGTGTGTGGTGGATAGAGTGGTTGTGAGAGGACAATATGGTGTGTCTGGGAGGACGATGTATGACGGGCATAGTATTATAAAGAATTTTGTAGAAGGGTCGGGAGGGGAGCAGGGGAGGGGTGTCATAGCATTAGATTGGCATGTGGAGTATGATAGTGTAGAACGTGAGGTGTTGTGGTACATATTAAGGAGGCAGGGTTTTGGGGAGGAGGTGGTGTGTTTGGCAGAGACATTGTATACATGTGTGGGAGTGTGTGTACAAGTAAATGGGAAGTTGGGGAGTGGGTATCCATGGGTTGGGGTATTAGGCAGGGTTGTCCCCTGTCTCAATTGTTGCTTGCCTGTTTAACAGACCCTTTCTATAGAAAGGTAGAAGTGTGTATGGAGGTGGATTGGGGAGTAGGAAGTGGAGAGCAGGGAATAATAGGGTACGTGGATGACACGACAATACTCGTGCGAACGCTGAGGAGTTTACGTGCGGTTGGTGATGTTGTTGATAATTTCGTGGGGGTTACCGGTTTAAGAGTTAATGTGGAAAAATCAAAATTACTGGTCTTAGGAGATTGGGTGGGAAGAGAGAGTTGGGGATGGAATGTACGTTGGAATATGGTGGACAGGATAAAAGTGTGTGGAATAGTGTATATGGGTAGTGTGAGAGAGGCGAGGATGGTTAATTCTGGACTTGTTGTGGATCGAGTGGTGGGGCAATTGGATGGGTTGAGACCAACTCATTTGACAGTACATCAGCGTGCGACTGTTGTGAATGTGTTGTTATACAGTAAAGTCTGGCAGGTGGTAGCGGTATATCCGTTAGCAGGTCTGGATGTTACGAAGCTGTTAAAGAGGGTTTTCCATTTTCTTTGGGGTTCCGGGTGTGAATGGTTGAGTAGGAGTGTGGTTACTTTACCAATAAACAGAGGAGGATTGAGGTTGATTGATTTACGGTTAAGAGTAAAGTGTATTTATTTGAAGTGGGGGTTACGCTGTGTGTGGGGTCAAGCGGGGAGGGGCGTGAATGACTTACATGAAGAGGTGCGAATGTGGTGGGGAGGGTCAGAGATGAAGGTGTGTGAAGATGTGTTGCGGGCGTTGCTGCATGTACGGGACCCTAATAAAGTTCGAGTGGGTATTTTAGAGCATGTTTTAAGGGCAATGGTAGTCGCGAAGGCTGAGAGTATCTACCCTATGTATGCGTGGAAGGATGTATGGGAGAAATTATGGTTGATGCGCGTACGTCCAAATGTGCGAGAGGTATTTTTCCATTTTCTCCATGGTATACTGCCGTCGGGTGCTGCACTTAAGGAAAGAGGGTTGATGGTGGAGGGCGCGTGTCGGGTGTGTGGGGATGAGGAGACGGTGTTTCATGTAGTGTATTTTTGTGATAATTTGGGGAGTATCAGGGAATGGATGGGTAAGGTTCTGAGGACAGTGGGAGGAGGCGGGATATCAGTATTGAGGGCATTAAGTTTGGACGTGGGAGGCGTCGAGGCACCTGTGCAATGTGCAATCACATATATAATTGCGGATTTTGTTTTTGTATCCTGGGCAATGAGAGGGAATGGGGATTGGGAGGTGAGCAAAAGGGTGTTGGCGGCAACCATTTATAGAACATTGTTTTGTAATCGGGAAATATATGGAAATCATTGGGACCAGGCTTTTTCAGCAGGGTATCATAGTATGAGTGTGAGAGCACTGTTAGCGTTGTGAAAGGGGAGGGGGTTGAAGTTCAGGGGATGGAACAGGCTCGTCTTCGGGGTTGGGGTTGGGTATGCACAAGGGCTGTGTTGCTGTGTGTATCTGTGTAATGTGTGGTTGTGGTAAATGTGGTTGTGTGAGAGGATGTGGTGGTGCAGTTATATAATGTGTTATAGATGTCTTACGTCAGAGTCTTCTGCCTTCTTTCTTTGTTGAAGTACTTGATTTCCCTTTAGGCTTTGCCCTGGCAAACGGGTTTTTATGTGTTTGTACCGAGCATTTTGTTGCTATATTATATAATGAGTATAGCCTGTAGATGAGTGCGGAATGCTTATGGCTTTTCTAGTTTTGTGGCTGACTCGTAAGACTTGTGGTAAGGCGAGTATGTGTGACTGTAGGGAACTTATGTACTGGGGGGTTAGGTGAGTAAGAGTATGTACTTTGTTTTATCATGAGATTGTGATGTAGGTTCTTTCATTTAATGATTATTTGTGTAGGTTGTGCGTAATCGATATATTTATATATTTATCGTAATATTCTTCTTATTTTTTTTTTTATATTTTATTTAAAAAGCACAGTACATATTCATATGTATACTATGCATACGTTACATAAACTAAGACATGTTATCCATTAAATATGAAACAACAATTCCACATTCCCTATCCCAGCTCTTAACCTATACTTAAGAGACACACTTCAATTTAACATGATTGCCATCCCCAAAAATTCAATCATACATGTGACTACACAAAAGGCAACCCACACCCAAACATACAGGATGGTTTAATAAATTCAAAAATACAGTTTCTTACTCACAAAAGACTATATAATCCAAAGAAAATCACACGTAGTACATTATACATAAAAGGCTATATACAAAGTCATACCCATATAATCGGTTCCCTACCCCCTCATTTTAACAACTAATACAAGAACGTATAAGTGATTAATAATAAGAACTATACTGGATATTATAAAAATTCCTCTACCACACATTCCAGTACTTAAATAACACGTTACCCTTAGGTGAATTACCACCATTTACACACCAATAACATGACCTACCAAACCCCTTTTTAACAAAAATTAATAAAACCAGTGCATACAAAAAATATTTTCATGCACCGTTTTGACAAACACCCTCAAGTAACCTAACAATCACAATATGCCCTTACCTCATAACCTAAATGAGAATTACAGAAATCAGTTATGCATAAACCACCAGAACAAAAATAAAAAAGTACATAAGAACACAGATATGTACATTATGTTACTACACGGACACACTTGTATAATTGGAAGAATATACATCCACAATATTTCATATCAATAATAATAAAACAACAACCATGAAAATCAAACTGTCAGAACATCATTGTATAACATGTATTTTACACATAAATTAGAGGATACACTTCATGTTACCTCAACTTTAAACAACCTATGTACATATTTAATATAAACCAAAGCTAGAATTATCATTGAAACATATCAAATGGGTTCTCCCCCCACAAGGACGGGGCAAATAATAAAAAGAACCCCTTCATGAAAAACCAAACAGGTACACCCCTACCACTAACAAAATCCTATTTTAAGATCACAAAATTCTAATCTCCCTATCTGAAACACAATTAAACTTCCTTGACAAAGTCATATTCTTCACATTCTCTTGTGCCAAGGTATTACCGTTATAAAGGAAATACTTGTATACTAATTATCTAAAGAAAAACTAATCCACAAGGGTAATATGGAAAGTACTTGCAGCTACACGTTAAAACTACTAAAAAACAAGCTTCATTCTATACTAACGTACTTGACTACAGTGTTTACTTGCTTTATTTTATATTTTAAACCCCTTCTCAATGTTAATAAAAACAAATACTATAATTCACTGGTAAATCATTTTTTCACGTGTTCAGTACTACTTGGCCTAAAAAGCCATAACAGCCACTTAAACCACCTCTCCTCGATAGTGAGTGCAATAATATACCCAACCAAAATATGTAATGCAAGGCATTCCAATTATGACTATGTGTCCAAGGTACTGATCGCCAATATCAAATATCTCTACAGGAACATAACCATTTCATAAATATATGCCCTCACTATCTCACCCTCACACCACCTTCCACACTGCTATCCTAACCTTACACCCCCCCCTCACAAAAAAGACCCTACCCTTGCCCCCCCCCCCTGTTCCCTTAGAAGCTGTGCTACAGAAAAATTACGATAACCTATCGAAAAACTTGAATCCCATCTCCCCCCATATATTAACCTATTCCTACACCTTGTCCTATAAAACCTCGCTGCTAACGCTTTTATCCTCAACTGCCCTGCAATCTGCCTCATACCCCAAGAAACATGCAAATAATCTGCCATGACATACATCAAAGCCCTACCCACCTCACTTGCTACCCCACTAACATCCATTGACAACGATCTAAGAAAAGACCAACTCCCCCCCCCAACAGCCTAATAACCCCCGCCATCCAGACTCTCACCACTTCCAAAGATGAACAAAAATATACCACATGATATGCCGTCTCCTCCTCCCCACAGAATAAACATGTTGCCTCTCTAACAAACCCCATCTTATGCAACATATACTTAGATGCCACCACACCCATTAGAAAACGATACACCAACTCCCTAACCCTTGCTGGTATCCGAAGCGTCCTGAACTCCCTCCATATGACCCTCCAGTTATACATGGGGTATACTGCGACCCCCTGCAATGCACCCCTTCCCCACACCACACCCACCACTGCTTTTACCTTCAACCTTTTTACCTGCCCCACTGCCAACATGAATCTTATTACATCTTCACACTTTCTCAAATCCCTACCACTCCACCAGTTTCTAGCATCCCTCATCACCCTATCCACCCTAACACCCCTCTCCCCCCCCACCCTTAAATACCTCTGCTTAATATATAATACCATTACCCTAGGCCCTAAGTCCAACAAACCTAGACCCCCCCTTTTCACCTCCGTCATGACCACATCTTTGGACAACCAGGCCCTCCCAAACCCCCACACAAACCTCAACACCCTCCTCTGTATTTCCTGTATATCCTGCACCCTCAAAGGGAACACCTCCGCTACACTCCAGACCTTGCTATACACCACTGAATTAATTACCAACACCCTCTGCTGTAACGCCACTTCACTGGCCCTCAAACCTTTTAACTTGCCTATAACCCTACTCGTGACTGCTTCTGAGTTAATCCTCCTACATTCCTGCAATTGCTTCATATACCATATCCCACACACCTTAATTCTATCACAAACCGTCCATCCCATCTCCTCCCCCAATCTCCCCCCAACCCATGTTCCTACTTCCAATAACCTAGACTTTGCTAAATTAACTACCATTCCCGAAACATACCCAAAGCTCCTAATGACCTCTCCCACCCTACGTAAAGCCTCCCCACTCGTAACTAACACAGTTGTATCATCCACATAACCTACTATGCCCCCCATACTTCCCCCCCCACCTCCCTCAATTCCTCGTCCACAGCCTCAAAGAAAAGATGTTGCACGCATGCAAAAAGCAACTGTGACAGCGGGCAACCCTGCCTTAATCCCTGTTCCATCATCACCGCCCCCCCCAGCTTACCATTAACTTGCACCCTCATTACAGCCCCCTCATACAGCGTGCGCACCCACCTCACTACCCCCCCTCCAAAACCCAATTTCTCCAAACATCCCCACAAAAAGTCCCTCTTCACACAGTCATATGCCTGAGCCCAATCCAAGCCAAGGACGCCCCCTCCCTGACAGTTCTCTATAAAATCCCTTATCGCACTATGCCCATTCTTCATAGTCCTTCCCGGAATCCCATACTGTCCCTCATGTACTCTACTCCCAATTACCTTCTTTAACCTGTTCCCCAATACCTTCGCAAAAATTTTGTAATCCGTACACATTAACGACAACGGACGATAATCTCCCAAACCCTTCTCCTCTCCTCCCTTCTTTGGCACCAAGACAACGACCCCAGTTCTCTGTGTTTGCGCCATTCTGCCCCATTTCAACATATAATTCAGAACCTCCACAAGGCACTCCCTCAGAACCTCCCAATGCGCTTTGTAAAAATCATTAGGTAACCCATCTATTCCCGGTGCCTTCCCCTGACTCAACCCATTCACCACTTCCCCCACCTCCTCCCCCGTAATGCCTCCCTCCAACTCCCTATCCCTCTGCCCCATACCCTGCAGTACCCTAATCCCTCTAAATGTTTCTATCCCACCTACCCCTCCCCTTCTCTTCCATTTCTCCGTAAACCAATCATCAGCATACCTACTGATAGAATCTGTGTCAGTGAGACCCTGTCCCCTCACATAACCCTCCCCACCCTCCACAACAATATGCGCCACTGTATTCCTCAACTGTCTGTCCTTGAATTTTCTGAGAACATACCCGGTTGGCTTATCACCCTTTAGTACGTCCTCCAATCCTGCCCTGACCCTGAGTGCATCAAAACGTTCATTATGCATCTCTACTAAACGACTCCTAAGTTCCCCCATAACTCCTTCCCCTCCCTCCCTACTCCCCCCCGCATAACAATCATTCAACTGACCCTCTAAATAATTCTGCAATCCAAACCTCCAGCGTGCCCTTTCCCTGCCCCTCTTCCTAAAAAATTCTACAATTTTCACCTTTGCCTGCAACTCCCACCAATCTAACAAATCCACCTCCTCATCCCTAGCCTCCCAAAAGCCTTTCCACCATGACTGAAAAGACCGACCTTGATCCTCCTCCTGTAAAAGCCTCACATTTAATTTCCAATAGCCCTGATATATTCTCGGAATACCATCCACCCTAAGATCAGCCAACACTGCTCTGTGGTCTGAAAAACCCACGTCTACTGTTCTAACTCTCTCCACTCCTATCCCCTGCCTCACATAAATCCTATCCAACCTTGCCTCATAACTCCCCTGTACATAGGTATACTCAACCTGATACCCCCCCCCTGCCAACCACATCTACCACCCCGACATCGCACAATGCATCCCTTAAAACACCCAACACACACCCCGCCCCCCTAGGAACTACGTCTACATGCCTAATCACACAATTCCAATCACCTCCAATTATCGCTATGGCAGGTAAACCCCTGAGATGATATAACAAAACGTCACGAACAAAATCTGATTTTATCCTTACGTTACCAATCGCAGGCATATAAACTCCCACAAAACATACCCTACTCTCCCCCCACCACCCATCCACCCGAACAACCCTCCCCCCACCCCCCTCCTCCCACCCCATGACTCGCCAGGGACTGGTCTCCTTTACTAAAACAGCCACTCCGCCCTTTAAAAGCGTTGCCATGCTCACAAACAACTTATATCCTCTCAATCTCAACTCACTACCTGACTTATAGTTATGCTCCTGTAGGAAACCAACATCAACGTCGTACCTTTTAAGGAACCACTCCAACCACACCCTTTTAACCTCAGTTTTTAAGCCATTAGCATTTATCGTTACACACCTGAATGGTCAAGGAGAGGCGGCTTACCCCTATGCCGCTGTGGCTTGCTCACACTTCCCTTCAAGCTGCTTACACTTTCCTTATTACTCTTTTTAATAGAACTTCCTACCCCCCTTGTCTCTCCCCCGATTTTCCCTGTACTCCCCCCCCTGTAGGGGATTTGCGGACCACCTCCGCCCAAACCTTCTTACCTGGTCTTTGCCCAGGTGTTAAAACATCATCTAATTCAGTCAACCCCGCTGGTCTCTTCCTAGAGCTGCCTCCCAAAGCCACCTCTTCCTCAGGTACATCCTCCCTGTGTACCTCTGCCACTACAAGTGTATCCTTTCCAGTGTTCCCTACTACTTCCGACTTCTCACTCAGGCCTTGCAATTGCTGCTTTTCACTGATCCGTCCATCCATGTCCTCTCCTACCAAGGCCTCCTCCAAGAATTCCTGGAGCACTGACTCCAAGGACACCTCCTGTGTCGTCTCCACCACTTCCTCCACCACCTCAGATGTTGGAGAAGGATCTCCCTCCTCCACCGGGAGTGTGACACACGTCCCCATCTGTTCTCCCTCCTTCTCCACCTCCTCACTCCATAGAGTAGTCCCATTCTTCGCCGCCGCCACCACACTCGCCTGCTGGACGTCTTCCACCGGGACTGACACCCCCGGGGCAACTCTACGTGCACATTGTGCCGCTATATGGTCAAAAGAGCCACAAAGACGACACGTTCTCCTTTGCCCCACATACGACACATATACCTGATTTCTGGTGCCTGGCAACATTACATACGAAGGTATAGGCGTCTTTAAAGTCATCTTGATGTTGTATGACCCTTCCGGGAGGCCCACATATGGTCCATCCCGCCATACCCCACCTCTGGCTTCATGAATGACTCCATACTTGCGAAAAACTTCCTGTATACCAAACTGAGTTGCCTCGAAGGGTACATTCCTCACTCGTACCCACGTGTAGAATGTAGATACGTCATGCATGCACACATCCATCGTCGAGTTGAGACACATTCGTCGTTCCTGGTACTCCTCCACCACACTGCTGTAGTAGCTATTCCTCAGGAACTTCACAAATACTCGTTTCATCCCATTAAGGGCCACACCATACAGTTCCTCATTAGGGATACCATATAAATCCCTAATAATTGCAGGTAGAACGACGTTCATCGTAGCAGGGCTCAGAGAACCCCTCAACAGCTCAATGCAAACTGTATTAATCCTCCTGCCGGTGTACTCCGCCATGTCTGAACAGTGAAAACTGCGCAGAAACCAGGTGTAGTGGGAGCTACTGCACAGTGCGTCCGCACGGCCCAACAGCGATGCGAACAATGTATTCTTCTTATTGTATTGTGCACTGGCAATATGTCACAGTAATATTATGTAAATAGTGTACACCTGAAGGGATTATGGATTTAATTATATTACTGAACCTGCTACAGGGGTCACCTACATGTTATGTCCTTGTTGTTGTTCTTTTGTAAATAGGGTTAAGATTACCCATCTTTCTTAATGTTATGTTCTGTCACAAGCGATATTTTCTAGTATATTTGTGTAACCTCTTTGTGTCTGTTAATATTGTGTTTATTTGCTATTGTACGTTCTGAGGGATTGTGTTTCAAAATGTGTTTATATTAAATGTATATCAACCCTTGTTTAAGGGGTTTTTATGTTAAGCTATGTATTGTATTTTAAATAAAATAAAAAAACAAACAAAACTAGACAACCAAGCTCATATATTGACAAATTACCACATATTATTATTATTATAATCAAGGGGAAGCGCTAAACCCGTAGGATTATACAGCGCCTGGGAGGGATGTGGAAGGCATTCAGGCTTAATTCGGGGAACTGGAGCACAGATCCAATTCCCTAAATCAAGAGCCCCTCACCAACATCAAGGAACCTTCCCTGAGGGGAAATTACCACAGAGAAGTATACATACCTACCAAAACCAGTATTACCCTTCACCAAATTGTAGCAGTCTCATAATATAAACTATTCATGAATCATGTTTCTTAAAAAACATTTTTGAATACATGAATACAGTCTTTGTTTGTATAAATTAGAGTCACTTATTATTAATAGAACTACTGTGAGGGAAAAGTTCAACAGATAGGAGTAGCGAGCAAGTATATGGTAATGATAGTTTGATTGCCAGCTGCTTGTTAAGGTAGGGTAAGTCTAGCTCCCGCTATCCCCCACTTTTCCCCCCACCCTGAAAGGTGACGTGTGGGGTTCCGGCCAAACAGTAATCACTCGACTCACAGCTCCCAGCACAACTGTAAGTACAAGCCTGCTCCTATTCTAGTGGACTTATTGGTTGAAAGCTTCACTTTTGACAAATAATAAACTTAGTCCTTTCAGCCTTGATCTCTATGTTAGATGTTTTAATAATCACCACGTCTTTCAGGTATTGTACTTATCATGGAGAGTGATTTCTTAAGCAGTGGGTAACCTGTCTCTCTTTCCAGCTTGGATGACAGATTGGGTCACCTGCCAACCAACGAGAAGTATTGAAGGAGACGGACTAACGTCCCAAGACGTCACTCTTTATCTACCTGAGTAATTGTACGCCACCGCAGCACATAACCCCTCATCTTTGCAGTGGTACAGAACCTGCGTTCCTGTCATCTGGACTGACTATTCAAGGCTAGAGACTCTGTGAAGAACTGGCCGTTGGGTTGTCACCAACACCTGTGACCTCCTCCCCAACACACCATCAACAACGGCTATAATCTCTACCAGACTGTGTCAACATCAACCAGACACACAAGTTTAATTGTATATATTAGTGATGAATTCAGTTATCATTTATGTTTTTCATTTTTCTTTAAAGTAGGATAAATATTTCATATTTAAGTATTTTATATTTTCTAAATAATAAAGTGTTTATGTCAGTTTTTCTTTTTCTATTCATTAATTTTCCTGAGGAGGAGCCAGCCTTGGTAATACTAACTGAAGTTGGTACAGGGCTGAGTAAGCCTTCACAACTACTGTACAACTATGATCATTTTTTTAGTGATAAGTAGTCAGTAAGCCATCAAATTAAGTCAACCCATAATGCAAAGGCATAATAGAGGCTCTGTACTGCACTTCATCATTGTAAAAATATAATCTCAATGTACCACTTGTTAAGAAATAAAAGAATCTGAAACCTGAATGGTGTTTTACACTCTCATACATAAAACATGGTGTCATACACAATGGTGTTTTACACTCCTCATACATAAAACATGGTGTCATACACAGTGGTGTTTTACACTCCTCACACATAAAACGAGTGTCTGTGTTTTTGTGGGCTTTTTCATTTTTTTTTTTCATGTTCACAGACAAAACACGTCTGTACAGTTTTGTTCAAAGTAGTAGCAGGCAGTTGTGTTAGGTAGTTATCCTAGGTAGATAGTAGCAGGCAGTTGTGTTAGGTAGTTATCCTAGGTAGATAGTAGCAGGCAGTTGTGTTAGGTAGTTATCCTAGGTAGATAGTAGCAGGCAGTTGTGTTAGGTAGTTATCCTAGGTAGATAGTAGCAGGCAGTTGTGTTAGGTAGTTATCCTAGGTAGATAGTAGCAGGCAGTTGTGTTAGGTAGTTATCCTAGGTAGATAGTAGCAGGCAGTTGTGTTAGGTAGTTATCCTAGGTAGATAGTAGCAGGCAGTTGTGTTAGGTAGTTATCCTAGGTAGATAGTAGCAGGCAGTTGTGTTAGGTAGTTATCCTAGGTAGATAGTAGCAGGCAGTTGTGTTAGGTAGTTATCCTAGGTAGATAGTAGCAGGCAGTTGTGTTAGGTAGTTATCCTAGGTAGATAGTAGCAGGCAGTTGTGTTAGGTAGTTATCCTAGGTAGATAGTAGCAGGCAGTTGTGTTAGGTAGTTATCCTAGGTAGATAGTAGCAGGCAGTTGTGTTAGGTAGTTATCCTAGGTAGATAGTAGCAGGCAGTTGTGTTAGGTAGTTATACTAGGTAGATAGTAGCAGGCAGTTGTGTTAGGTAGTTATCCTAGGTAGATAGTAGCAGGCAGTTGTGTTAGGTAGTTATCCTAGGTAGATAGTAGCAGGCAGTTGTGTTAGGTAGTTATCCTAGGTAGATAGTAGCAGGCAGTTGTGTTAGGTAGTTATCCTAGGTAGATAGTAGCAGGCAGTTGTGTTAGGTAGTTATCCTAGGTAGATAGTAGCAGGCAGTTGTGTTAGGTAGTTATCCTAGGTAGATAGTAGCAGGCAGTTGTGTTAGGTAGTTATCCTAGGTAGATAGTAGCAGGCAGTTGTGTTAGGTAGTTATCCTAGGTAGATAGTAGCAGGCAGTTGTGTTAGGTAGTTATCCTAGGTAGATAGTAGCAGGCAGTTGTGTTAGGTAGTTATCCTAGGTAGATAGTAGCAGGCAGTTGTGTTAGGTAGTTATCCTAGGTAGATAGTAGCAGGCAGTTGTGTTAGGTAGTTATCCTAGTTGTGTTAGGTAGTTATCCTAGGTAGATAGTAGCAGACAGTTGTGTTAGGTAGTTATCCTAGGTAGATAGTAGCAGGCAGTTGTGTTAGGTAGTTATCCTAGGTAGATAGTAGCAGACAGTTGTGTTAGCTAGTTATCCTAGGTAGATAGTACTGTGTCATCATTCCTACCTACCTTCCTTTCTTTCTACCTTCATTTTTTCTTTCTTCATTCTTTCCATCCTTTCTTCTGGTTTCTATAATATTTATACGCTGGACAGTTTCAAAGAACTGCTATTATGTTCAGGAAGTTTGTGTGTGTGTGCGCGCGCGTGCGCGTGTGTGTGTACTCACCTAGTTTAGGTTGCAGGGGTCGAGTCCAAGCTTCTGGCCCCACCTCTTCACTGGTCACTACTAGGTCACTCTCCCTGAACCGTGAGCTTTATCATACCTCAGCTTAAATGTATGGATCCTGCCTCCACTACATTGCTTCCCAAACTATTCCACTTCCTGACTGCTCTGTTTACCTGGAGTTTACCTAGAGAGAGTTCCGGGGGTCAACGCCCCTGCGGCCCAGTCTGTGACCAGGCCTCCTGGTGGATCAGACTCTGATCAACCAGGCTGTTACTGCTGGCTGCACGCAAACCAACGTACGAGCTACAGCTCGGCTGGTAAGGTACCGACTTTAGGTGCTTGTCCAGTGCCACCTTCAAGACTGCCAGGGATCTATTGGTAATCCCCCTTATGTATGCTGGGAGGCAGTTGAACAGTCTCAGGCCCCTGACACTTACTGTATTGTCTCTTAACGTGCTAGTGACACCCCTGCTTTTCATTGGGGGGATGGTGCATCGTCTGCCAAGTCTTTTGCTTTCGTTGTGAGTGATTTTCGTGTGCAAGTTCGGTACTAGTCCCTCTAGGATTTTCCAGGTGTATATAATCATGTATCTCTCCCACCTGCATTCCAGGGAATACAGGTTCAGGAACTTCAAGCACTCCCAGTAATTGAGGTGTTTTATCTCCGTTATGCACGGCGTGAAGGTTCTCTGAACATTTTATAGGTCAGCAATTTCACCTGCCTTGAAAGATGCTGTCAGTGTACAGCAATATTCCAGCCTAGATAGAATAAGTGACCTGAAGAGTGTCATCATTGGCTTGGCATCCCTAGTTTTGAAGGTTCTCATTATCCATTCTGTCATTTTTATAGCAGCTGCGATTGATACAATGTTATGGTCCTTGAAGGTGATATCCTCTGACATGATCACTCACAGGTCTTTGACGTTGGTTTCTCGCTCTATTTTGTGGCCGAAATTTGTTTTGTACTCTGATGAAGATTTAATTTCCTCGTGTTTACCATATCTGAGTAATTGAAATTTCTCATCGTTGAACTTCATATTGTTTTCTGCAGCCCATTGAAAGATCTGGTTGATGTCTGCCTGGAGCCTTGCAGTTTCTGCAATGGAAGACACTGTCATGCAGATTCGGGTGTCATCTGCAAAGGAAGACATGGTGCTGTGGCTGACATCCTTGTCTATGTCAAATATGAGGATGAGAAACAAGATGGGAGTGAGTGCTGTGCCTTGTGGAACAGAGTTTTTCACCGTAGCTGCCTTGGACTTTACTCTGTTGACTACTACTCTTTGTGATCTGTCTGTGAGGAAATTATAGATCCATCGACCAACTTTTCCTGTTATTCCTTTAGCATGCATTTTGTGCGCTATTACGCCATGGTCACACTTGTCGAAGGCTTTTGGAAAGTCTGTATATATTACATCTGCATTCTTTTTGTCTTCTAGTGCATCTAGAACCTTGTCATAGTAATCCAATAGTTGAGACAGACAGGAGCGCTCTGTTCTAAACCCATGTTGCCCTGGGTTGTGTAACTGATGGGTTTCTAGATGGGTGGCGATCTTGCTTCTTAGGACCCTTTCAAAGATTTTTATGATATGGGATGTTAGTGCTATCGGTCTGTAGCTCTTTGCTATTGCTTTATTGCCCCCTCTGTGGAGTGGGGCTATATCTGTTGTTTTTAGTAACTGTGGGACGACCCCCACGTCAATGCTCCCTCTCCATAGGATGGTAAAAGCTCGTGATAGGGGCTTCTTGCAGTTCTTGATGAACAGGGAGTTCCATGAGTCTGGCCCTGGGGCAGAGTGCATGGGCATGTCATTTATCGCCTGTTCGAAGTCATTTGGCATCAAGATAACATCAAATAGGCTTGTGTTAACCAAATTCTGTGGCTCTCATAAAAAATTAATTTTGATCTTCGACTCTCAGTCTGGTTAGCGGCTTGCTAAAAACTGAGTCATACTGGGACTTGAGTAGCACATTTCCTTGCTGTCATCTGTGTAGGACCCATCTTGTTTGAGTAGGGGCCCAATACTGGACGTTGTTCTCGACTTTGATTTGGCATAGGAAAAGAAATGCTTTGGGTTTCTTTCGATTTCATTTATGGCTTTTGGTTCTTCTGTCGATTCCTGACTCCTATAAGATTCCTTTAGCTTAAGTTCGATGTTTGCTATTTCTCTGACCAGTGACTCCCTACACATTTCAGATATATTGACCTCCTTTAGCCGCTCTGTCATTCTTTTCCGTCGCCTGTAAAGGGAGTGCCTGTCTCTTTCTATTTTACATCTACTCCTCCTTTTTCTTAAAGGAATAAGCCTTGTGCATACATCGAGTGCCACTGAGTTAATCTGTTCTAAGCATAAGTTGGGGTCTGTGTTGCTTAGTCTATCTTCCCAGCTTATATCGGTTAGGACTTGGTTTACTTGGTCCCACTTTATGTTCTTGTTATTGAAGTTGAATTTGGTGAAGGCTCCCTCGTGACTAATCTCATTATGGCGGTTTGGGTCTCCGCACATGCATGTCTGATCCTCGAGTTTTTTGATCTGAGTATATTGTTTTTGATATGGTGACATTTCTTATCAGATCATCATTGTTAGTGAAGATGAGGTCTAGTGTATTCTCCAGTCTAATGGGCTCTATTATTTGCTGGTTTAAATTAAATTTTGTTCAGATATTTAAAAGCTCGTGTGTGTGTGAGTTCTCGTCAGAGCTGCCTCCTGGTGTTATCACTGCAACAACATTATTTGCTATATTCCTCCATTTTAGGTGCCTTAAGTTGAAATCACCCAGGAGGAAGATGTTGGGGACAGGAGCTGGCAGATTTTCCAGACAGTGGTCAATTTTTAACAGCTGTTCCTGGAATTGCTGGGACGTTGCATCCAGAGGCTTGTAGACTACCAAAATGACTAGGTTTTGGTTCTCGATCTTTACTGCTAAAACTTCCACTACATCATTTGAGACATTAAGCAGTTCTGTGCAAACAAGTGACTTTGCAATATACAGGCCAACCCCCCCCCCCTTTTGCCTGTTCACTCTGTCGCATCTGTATAGGTTGTAACCTGGGATCCATATTTTGTTGTCAAAGTGATCCTTTATGTGGGTCTCTGTGAAAGCCGCGAACATTGCATTTGCCTCGGCAAGCAGTCCACGGATGAAAGGTATTTTGTTCATTGCTGGCTTTAGACCCTGTATATTTGCAAAGAAGAATGTCATCGGACTGGTGGTATTGTTGGTACTGGGGGGGGGGGTCTTTTTTTCCGGCATTAGTATCTGTAACTGTTGGTTTGGAGTGGAAGCCATCGACTGTGGTTCCACTCCAGGAATAACTGCATTTGGTGTAAGATTTCTGCCATTTCCTGCCAGTTTTTTTTCCTTCCTGGCACTAAAAAACCTCTCCCTCTTGAGTGGCTGTGGCTACCCAGGTTTTCCCATGGTCTGGATGTTTTGTATCTTTTTGTCCCCTTTAGATGCTGTGCCTGGCAATTTAAGCTATAGCACAGTCTTTCCTGTACTGAAGAAGGACACATTTCGGGGTGAAAAAGCTTACAGGAAAGGAGTTTGCATTTTCCTGTTGTCATATGGGCACGGCATTTTCTAGGGTGGTCATAGTTGCACGTCCCATCTGTTTTTCCAGATTTCCCATGCCTACAGATACCAAGTGCATATTATGTGTACAGGCTTGGTTTCCATTTGCCTTGGGTTTCTGTGACTGTATTTCCTGTTGGTGCATGTTTACCTGTCTCTTTCCTATCCTCACTAGCACCATCAATGGGGTCCTCACCAGTTTTTTTGGTAATATATCTTCACTATTGTTAGTGGAGTCCTCTTGTTTGCTATTTCCTGTGATATTAATAGTTTGTAATATTGGTTTTATCTTGTCCATGACTACACTTGTTTCCCCACTACAGCTCCTGGCTCCCTCGAGGTCATTTATATGCATTCCCTCCTGCGTATACTTACTGAGTACCTGGACAAAATCTCCACCCTCACCATTACTGTCTCCCAGGACAGCACTATCAGTCCCACATTTACTGACTACCGGGGCACCTCCAGCCTTACAGTTTCTGACTACATGGCCAGCACCAAGGGCGATACCATTCAGCCAAGACTTTTTATTTTCCAATCTGTTATAGAATGCTTCCAGGTTTTCTATGAAGGCTGCTTTGATGTTATCCTCTTTTAATACCAATGTGATTTTAGTCCACAGATTTATCTCATTTGGGCATACCCAAAAACACTTCCCTGATTTAATACTGCTTGTAGATAGTTCTTGGATATCTGCACAAGGGGCATTACACCAATTTTCACAAAAATGACAATTTATCCATTATTATTATTATTATAATCAAGGGGGAAGCGCTAAACCTGTAGGATTATACAGCGCCCAGGGGGGGGATGTGGAAGGCATTCAGGCTTAATTCGGGGAACTGTAGCACAGATCCAATTCCCTAAATCAAGAGCCCCTCACCAACATCAAGGAACCTTCCATGAGGGGACAATTTATCCATGTGGAAGCCCATTTGTTTGATTTACTGCAGACTACACAGAGCTTCATAATGTGATTTGAATTTTGATTTACTGTAATTCTACTAGTAACCTCTTGAATATTCTACTAATAACTTCCTTAAAGTGAAGCTCTAGCTATTTGTATTTCTATTTCTAACTGTACTTGAATATTAATACAGCTTACTGGAGTACGTTTGTTTTATATTTATTGTTTGTGTTTGATAAGGGCACCTAAAACCCCATCTGTTTACAGTCTGCTTTGTTGTCCAATGAATCCGTTTGAAACCGGTCAAGGGTTCATACCAGTCAAGGGTTCAGGCCAGTCAGGGGTTCGGAACCAGTCGGATCTGATCAGTGGGTCACTTATTTAAAACATACTGGCCGGTGATTTGGGCTAACACATGAAGGATCTACTGGAAATTATCTAACCGAGTAATATGTGATTTGATTGATACAAAAGTATAACTTGCGTGTTGAAGAACCAGCAATTGCTGGCAGCTCCTACAATGACGAATGGTCGAGCCTCAACCCTTGTTTATCGATCACTGTATCTAGCTTTTCTAGTTTTTTTTCCGTCTCCACCACAACAAATGCTATATTATCACTATAGTTGACTGGTGGAATTATTGGAGGAAAGACACTTTTTCTGTAGTAATATTTGCTTCTCGTTGTGTATATTGCGACCGCTGGTAACTAGAAGTTATGAATTTCACTGTATACATCTGGTATTTCAAGAAAAGATAAAAAACTAATGAAAGTCACTCCACTCCACTAAGTACCATTATATTACTGGTTAGTTGCTACTACAACACTGAATTCTGCTATCCACTGGTATCACTAGATTATATGCAAGGTACACTAGCAGGACAGGAAGATTATTTAAAACTTTAGCACTTTAGCATTTATTATCTATATACTAGGGTGCCACTGTAGTATACACTATAACACTATGTATACAGAGTATTATCAGGGAGACTTTCTCTCCTCTAACAAAGTTCTATTATTATTATTTTGCACATGGCACACTAGGCCTATGATTCCCCTCTGGCAGTAAACTCTGCTAGGTAGTGCACACTAATCCTCCTTTTTTGACTCAGTATATACTATTTTCTGCCCAAGATTGGTTACAAATGCTAGAGGGATGTATCATATAGGATTGATGGTACAAATTAAAGTTCTAGCACATAAGAGCGACCGTGAAAACATGAAAACACGGAGCACAACGAGGCATGCTGGACAGGCACGCTGATATTATTATTCTGTGGCTGAGAAATACTTCCTAACATCCCTGTGATTCATGTGTATGTGTGTGTGTGTGTGTGTGTGTTAGTTAGTTACCATTTTGTCCTAGGCACATGTCGATTAGACACTAGGCCTGTTGTGTGTGTGTAGGTGTGTAGGTGTGTGTAGGTGTGTGTAGGTGTGTGTAGGTGTGTGTGTGTGTGTGTGTGTGTGTGTGTGTGTGTGTGTGTGTGTGTGTGTATGTAAGTGTGTATATATATATGTGTTAGTTACCATTTTGTCCTAGGCACATGTCGATTAGACACTAGGCCTGTTGTAGGTGTGTAGGTGTGTGTGTGTGTGTGTTAGTTACCATTTTGTCCTAGGCACATGTCAATTAGACACTAGGCCTGTTGTAGGTGTGTAGGTGTTACCATTTTGTCCTAGGCACAAGTCGATTAGACACTAGGCCTGTTGTTGTTGTTGTTGTTGTGTGTGTGTGTGTGTGTGTGTGTGTGTGTGTGTGTGTGTGTGTGTTAGTTACCATTTTGTCCTAGGCACATGTCGATTAGTGTGTGCTTGTGTGTCAGGGAGGGAGGGTTAGGGGGGGGTAGGTGGTGTGGTTGAAAGATCCGTCGTGTAGGCACAAATTTAGTCGTGTGTGTGTGTGTGTGTGTGTGTACTCACCTATTTGTGGTTGCAGGGGTCGAGTCACAGCTCCTGGCCCCGCCTCTTCGCTGATTGCTACTAGGTCCTCTCTCTCCCTGCCCCATGAGCTCTATCATACCTCGCCTTAAAACTATGTATGGTTCCTGCCTCCACCACATCACTTTCTAGGCTATTCCATGGCCTGACTACTCTATGACTGAAGAAATACTTCCTAACATCCCTTTGATTCATCTGAGTCTTCAACTTCCAATTGTGACCTCTTGTTTCTGTGTCCCATCTCTGGAACATCCTGTCTTTGTCCACCTTGTCTATTCCGTGCAGTATTTTATATGTTGTTATCATGTCTCCCCTGACCCTCCTGTCCTCCAGTGTCGTCAGGCAGATTTCCCTCAACCTTTCTTTATAGGACAATCCCCTTAGCTCTGGGACTAGTCTTGTTGCAAACCTTTGCACTTTCTCTAATTTCTTGACGTGCTTGACCAGGTGTGGATACCAAACTGGTGCTGCATACTCCAGTATGGGTCTTGAACGATTCCTTACTGAGGTATCGGAAAGCTATCCATAGGTTTGCCAGACGCTCATATGCTGAAGCAGTTATCTGATTGATGTGTGCCTCAGGAGATGTGCTCGGTGTCATACTCACCCCCAGATCTTTTTCCTTGAGTGAGGTTTGCAGTCTTTGGCCATTTAGACTATATTGTGTCTGCGGTCTTCTTCGCCCTTCCCCAATCTTCATGACTTTGCATTTGGCAGGGTTAAACTCAAGGAGCCAGTTGCTGGACCAGGTTTGTAGCCTGTCCAGGACTCTTTGTAGTCCTGCCTGATCCTCATCCAATTTGATTCTTCTCATCATCTGCAAACAAGGACACTTCTGAGTCTATCCCTTCCATTATATCATTCAAATATACGAAGAACAGCACAGGTTCCAGGACTGACCCCTGTGGAACCCCGCTTGTCACAGGCGCCCACTCTGACACCTCGTCACATACCATGACTCATTGTTGCCTCCCTGTCAGGTATTCTCTGATCCATTGCAGTGCCTTTCCTGTTATGTGTGCCTGATCCTCTAGCTTTTGCAGTAACCTCTTTTAAGGAACTGTGTCGAAGGCCTTCTTGCAGTCCAAAAAAAATGCAGTCAATTCACCCCTCTCTCTCTTGTCTTACTTCTGTCACCTTGTCATAAAACTTCAGTAGGTTTGTGACACAGGATTTTCCTTCCCTGAAACCGTGCTGGTTGTCGATTATACACTTGTTTCTTTCCAGGTGCTCCACCACTCTCCTCCTGATGATCTTCTCCATGACTTTGCATACTATACACATTAGTAACACAGGTCTGTAGTTTAATGCCTCATGTCTGTCTCCCTTTTTAAAAATTGGGACTACATTTACCATCTTCCATACCTCAAGGAGTTGCCCAGTTTCAATGGATGTGGCAACTCCCTGAGGTATCTTCGAGGACGACGAGAGCTGTTGTAAGATGGGAAGGAAGAAGGATAAGGAAGGAAATAACTGGAAAAGGATGGGAAGGAGGGGAAGAGGAGGAATCAAGGCAAGTGGCCCAACCACTTTGGGACATGTGGTACCAAAGTACTGGAGGCGTAGATGGAGATGTATTTCAGAAATACTGACGAAGACGATGTAGAAGGCAACAGGAACTCAGCAGGTGCTGGCTGTATCTTGCTGGGTGGGTTTAGGTGACATGGAAGGAGCTCATCGTTGATTGGTCAGTTCATATTATTATAATCAAAAAAGAAGCGTTAAGCCACAAGGGCTATACAGCGCTGCAGGGTAGGGAAGGAAGCGAGGGTATTGGATGGCAGAAGGGAGGAGGGATGATCAGTAGGTTACAGAAAACAGCAGGGCAGGGGATAGTACGGGGGTAGGGGGTAGCAAGAGATTGAAGTAGAAAGGGCTGAAGGTATCAGAATTTGTGAAGTCAGTTGTTGTCAAAAAGTCAATGAGAGAGTCTGGATGAAAGGTGGGTCCATCAGCGAGAAGGGAAGGTAAAGAGGGAGCAGCAGAGCGAAGACGACGACGGAGGTAAATTCTGCGTGCTCGTTGATAAAGTGGGCAGTCCAACAGAATGTGGCTGACTGATAATGGAGCCAGACAATTCTCACAGAGAGGAGCAGGGCGCCTCTCCATGAGATATCCATGAGTAAGACGAGTATGGCCAATGCGAAGACGGGAGAGAGTAGTCTCCCAACCTCAACACTGGTGATAAGAAGACAGCCAGTAACCTATACTCGGTTTAATAGATTTAAGTTTGTTGCCGAGCATAGTAGACCAAAGTTGTTGCCAACGGGTGTGAAGTTGGGAGGATATTGCAGCAAAATAGCCCGTAAATGGAATACCTCTACATGAAACTGGTAGATCATGTACTGCTGACCGCGCAGCAGTGTCTGCCTGTTCATTGCCCTGTATGTCAACATGACCAGGGACCCAACAAAAAACAATATCTTTATGCTTGGTAAAGATGCGGCTTAGCCAAAGTTGGATACGGAGGACTAAGGGGTGAGGTGTATCATATTTCTGTATAGCCTGTAAAGCACTAAGGGAGTCTGAGACAACCACAAATGATGACACAGGCATAGATGCAATACGGATAAGTGCTGTAAGGATGACATACAATTCAGCAGTAAAAATACTAGCTGAAGATAGTAAATGCCCTTGTACGACGCTGTCCGGAAACACTGCTGCGAATCCTATGCCGTCAGAAGACTTAGAGCCATCTGTGTACGCAGCAATGGCATGAGAATGAGAGTGAAAGTGGTCAAGAAAATGAGAGCGGGAAGCGACCGTAGACAGTTGGGCTTTCAAGCAAGGGAAAGAGAAAGAACAGACTCGAACAGCAGGAACTTCCCAGGGGGGTAGGGAAAAGTGAGATGCTACATGTACATAGGTGGTAAATGAAGAGAAGACAAGAGCGAATGAAAGCGTAGAGAGAAGGGACGGAGTAAACAGGGGCGGCGAACAAATAAAGAATGTCTACTAATATCAGTGACCATTCTATAAATGGAAGGATTGCGGAGATCATGAGAGCATACATAGCAGCGAAGGCAATGGGCATCACAGCGATCGGATAAGGATGGAACGTTCGCTTCTACATAGAGGCTCTCGACAGGGGAAGAGTGAAAAGCACCAAGGCATAAACATAATCTTTGGTGATGAATGGGGTTAAGGCTAGAGAGAGCAGTAGGAGATGCCGCTGAATAGATCTGGTCACCATAATCAAGTTTCAATAAGATAAGGGTGGAAAGTAGGTGAAGGAGGGTTCGACCATCAGCTCCCCATGAAAGATGAGCAAGAGTTTTAAGGAAGTTCAGCCGGCTGTGGCAAGTTGCCTTCAGAGAGGTAATGTGAAGTTTCCAGGATAACCTACGATCAAAGAGGAGGCCCAGAAACTTGACTGTATCACGTTCAGGGATACGGGAGCCATAGAGGTACAAAGGATGATCGGAGATGACAGAGCATCTAGTGAAAGTAATTTGGTGGGTTTTAGTGCTGGAAAATTTAAACCCATGTGTGGTGGCCCAATTGGAAACACGGTCGACTGCATGCTGGAGAGAAATTGTAATAAGGTGACAGTCAGTGCCTGCACAGGCAATAGCGAAGTCATCAACATAGAGTGATGTCCAAATATTTGATGGAAGACTAGAGGCCAAATCATTAATAGCAAGGAGAAAAAGTGTTGTGCTCAGAACACATCCCTGGGGGACACCTTCAGCTTGGATAAAGTCCGGGGAGAGCACATTATTAACCCGAACACGGAAATGCATGTCAGTTAAAAAGTTCTTAAGGAAGGATGGTAGATTGCCTTGAAGGCCTAAGGAGTGGGCTTGGGCTAAAATATTATACCTCCAAGTTGTGTCATATGCCTTCTCAAGGTCAAAAAATATGGCAATAACTGAGTGGTTATTCGCAAAGGCATTACGAACATACGTATCCAAGCATAGTAAGGGGTCTATGGTAGAACGTCCCTTACGAAAGTCATATTGACGAGTGGAGAGACTGTTGTGTGTCTCTAAATACCACACTAAACGTCTATTTACTAGGCGTTCCATCACTTTGCAAACTGCACTGGTAAGAGCAATGGGACGATAGTGGGAGGTTTCATGTCCCGTAGTGCCTGGTTTGCGGAAAGGGAGAACAATGGCAGATTTCCACAGCTGTGGAAGAACTCCTTGTGACAAAATAAGATTGTAAAGGCGTAATAGGCCTGCAAGGGCTGACTGATGTAAATGTTGTAGCATACAAATATGAATGTCGTCGGGCCCAGCTGCCGATGATCGGCAAGCTGAGAGTGTTGCCTCCAGTTCTTGAAGTGTAAAAGGCACATTATACTGTTCTTCTCTGAGAGAAGAAAAGTCCAAGGGTGCTAACTCTCTGGCAGACTTTGAGGAAAGAAATGAGGGGCATAGATGGAGTCCCTGAGAAATACGGACCAGATGATTGCCAATTTCATTGGCAACATCTAGTGGGTTTGCTATATCAACACCGGCAACCCGCAGAACAGGAGCCGGGTCAGGAGAATATTTACCACTCAGTTTTCATACTTTTTTCCAGACTGCACTCATAGAGGAAGCAGAGGTGATGGTGGAGACATAATCTCGCCAGCAAGTGCGTTTAGCATCACGGATGACACGGCGAGCGATCGCACGCTTCTGCTTAAATTCAAGAAGTCTCTCTGTGGTTCTATTGTACCAGTACCTGCCCCATGCAGCGCGTTTCAAACGTACTGCACGAGCACAAGCAGGAGACCACCAAGGCACGCATTTCTGAGAATGCCTACCCAAAGTTTGGGGTATAGAATGAGAAGCTGCGGTTAAAACGGAGGACGAGAAGAGGTGTAAAAGCTCATCGATGGAGGATGAAGAAGGAACCTCTCTAAAAACAGTTAGGTGTGAGTAAAGGTTCCAATTTGCCTGATCAAATTGCCAGCGTGGGATGCGAAGAGGTGGTGAATATGAAGAGGAAGCAAGAATGATTGGGAAATGATCGCTGTCATGTAAGTCCGGAAGAACAGACCAAGTGAAGTCTAATGTGGCGGAGGAAGAGCAGACTGAGAGATCGATGCAAGAGAGAGTGTGAGTCCGAGGATCAAAATGGGTGTGAGTACCTGTATTTAAAACATGGAGGGGGTGGGTGGCAAGAAAAGCCTCTAACTGAATGTCACGGGAATCACAGTGAGACCCCCCCAGAGGAAATGGTGGGCATTAAAATCACCAAGTAACAGAATCGGTGGTGGTAATGACGAAACAAGAAAGGCAATATCCGGAATAGATAATGCCCGAGAAGGAGAGAGATATAAAAAACAGAGCGTATACCACCTGTGCAAGTGGATACAGGCTGCTGTGTAATGCAGCGAAGTACGAACAAATAGCTGATGGTATGGAATATCAGTGCGTAGAAGAAGGGCACTTTCATTAAAGGTCCCATCAGGAAAAGGATCTGAAGAATACAATAAATTATAGCCTGAGATGGGAGAGATAACAGCAGGGTGTAATTTTGGTTCCTGTAAGCAAATACCAACAGGGGAAAACTGGGAGAGTAACATCTGAAGCTCACCCCGATTACCCCTGAGGCTGCGTATATTCCACTGTAAATAGGCCATGATTGGCAATGATAAAGATACCTGAAATCCACAGGTAAGGGTTCCTACGGACTAGAGGGGTTAGAAAAGTCCACATGCGGAGGCAGTGGAAAACGTTCAAGCAGCGAAGGAAAGGTGCGCTGTGAAGAAAGAAGTTGCGCAGATGGAGTAGAGGAGAGAGAAGGACCGGAGGGAGAATCAGTGTCCATTGATGGTTTGGTCTCTACAATATATTCAGAGATTGCTTCAAGTGTTTCAGAATTCAGAGACGTCGTATGGGAGACAATATTGGAAATGGTAGGGGGAGGATGAGTAAAGATTGGAACTGTAATGGACTATACAAAGGTAGGGGGGGACGGAAGGGTTGAGGGAACTGGAGAAGCATGGAAGGGGACAGAAGAGGCAGAAACCTGGGAGGTGGCAGAAGAGGAAGAAACTTGGGAGGGAACAGGGGAGTAAGGTACAGTACAAGGAGGAGGGTGTCCTGCTACATAAACTGAGGATGGGAGTTCACGGCTGTCAAAAGTTAAACGAGCCACATTGCTAGGGTATCGTCTCCGCCCGTGGGCAGGAAGAACGTAAGTGTCTACCTTGAGGATTGGGAGATCTTGGAGTTCCAGCTGTTCAAGAACGTCAGTGCCACATGTCTGGAAATTTTGTTGAACTATGGTATGGGGCAGAATGATGGTACCACTACAAGAATTGAGGGAATGATGCTTTTCAATAGTTACAGGAACAGTATCGATATGGGAAAGACGAGAAAGCTCATGAGCCTGGGTAGCATTTTGTACAGTGACGATGCGCGTACCGCTCTTAAGAGCATGAAAAGAAATATCTTTACCAACATGGCGTAGGAGTGCCTTGCCAATACTGTGGTCAGAAAGATAGGTAGTAGAGGAAGTCGGTCGTAAAGTGAAGAATTTAGTCCATTGTGCAGTCTGAAACTGAGCGTGGAAAGGTAGTGAAGGACGTGTCGATCTCTTCTCTTCTGAGAAGAACGAGAAGGTGGAGAAGTATCATCAGCAGGTAATTGTCGTTGTCGTTTAGGCGTGGGACCAGAGTTGGTCCGACGTGGAATGGGCCGGTGATTCGAAAATTGCTGCTCCGCAGAGGGAGAGGCTGGAAGCACAGTCAGAGGAGAGCGAAGGTCAGATAAATCGAAGGAGTCAGTCGAGGCCTCAGTACCTGAAGCAGGTGAGGAAACAGCACCGGCAAGAGGTACAGAGGCATGAGGAGTGTCCGAAGAGTGGTCCAAAGATGAGGCGGGGTCAGAACGGGGTGCGGTATCAAGAAGGGGCCTGGGGGTAGCAGGTTCATGGACTAGGGCTGCCATGGTTAGGTTACTTCTTTCTTTTTGTTTTTAAGAAAAAAAAGTAAGAAGGAAAGAAAATAAAAATAAAAAAAGAATAAAAAAAGGGGGGACCGGGGAGGGATAGTTCCTAGGAGGAATGAAAGGGCCAGAAATCTCCCTCCGCACCCAAAAGGACCTCAGCACCACAAGTAGCGCAGATGCAGCATGGAACCCGTGGCATACCCTACCCATCATGCCAGTAAACCGGCAATCCGGGATAGCAACCTCACATCTGCCGAGCTACCTCGGTGGACAAAAGAGAGGGCGGCCGGAAATCCGCCACAAAGCATACCTCCTTCGGCCACCACCCCCGGAATCTGAAAGGTGGCTTCCAGAGATACACCCGTCGCCCGAGAGACACCCAAAGCCACCCTCCGGGATACCGGAGAGGGATCAGGATATCCCCAGGCAATCCAGATTCCACGGCAAACTACGCCACCGCCAAGAACCTCAACAGAATGGGATGGACCCCGGTACCCTTTCCCCTACCTAGGAACTAGCGTGCCTGTGGAGAAGAAAAAAAAAAAAAAAAAAAAAAAGGCCAAAAAGGAAGGGCAAAAGGGAGGGGTGGGGAGGAGGAGGAGGAAAGGAAAAAGGGGAGGATGGAGAGGATGGGATAGGGAACAGGGGATTGGGGGGTAATTAGATTCGGTCTGAGGAAGTAGACCGACAGGTCTAATTCCTCAGACCAAGAGCCTCTTCACCACGCCAAGGAGCCCCCCTTGAATAGGGGTCAGTTCATAAAGGTTTGGTGTTTACCTGGAGTCATGGTAATGTTTTACGATTCAGTTCCATTTTCAAGACATTTAAAACGTTGTAGAGGGAGCAAATTTATATGTGTCTGCAAGTGTTTTTGGCTGGAATCTTCTATTTGGTCTACAATAGCCTTTAGAATAGTAGAAAGTTCAATTGTACGAAGAGTTCCAGCTGAGTAGGAAGAATCGATGGTAAACTTGACTGTCTTTTCGATGAGGTGAGAATAAAGCTCATGAAGCAGCAAGTCTTGATGATATTTTTCTGTAGTGTAGAAGTTGATTCCAGTCCATGAAGTATATTTTTTAATAACTTCATCTTCATCATGTTGCGAGTTGTGAGATGACGATTTTTTGCTGTTTTTCCTTTCTTGTTAGGTATTGTTGAAGGAAGAAGTGAATATTCGTTGTCATCTTCAGTAGATGAATAGGAAGATGTTTCTGGTGATAAGGCTTCTGATTGGTCGGTTTCAATGAGGAGTGGTGGCGGTAAAGGCTTCTCATTGGACGTTGTTGGAGTGACGTCACTAGTTGTTG
>NW_027195965.1:0-27500 GCF_038502225.1 Cherax quadricarinatus | reverse complement strand
ACTCTGTGGCTGAAGAAATACTTCTTAACATCCTTGTGACTCATCTGTGTCTTAAACTTCCAACTGTGTCCCCTAGTTACTGTGTCCAATCTCTGGAACATCCTGTCTTTGTCCACCTTGTCAATTCCTCTCAGTATTTTGTATATGTCATTATCATGTCCCCCAATCTCTCCTGCCCTCCAGTGTTGTCAGGTTGATTTCCCTTAACTTCTCTTCGTAGGACATACCTCTTAGCTCTGGGACTAGTCTTGTTGCAAACCTTTGCACTTTCTCTAGTTTCTTTTTTGCTTGGCTAGGTGTGGGTTTCAAACTGCTGCCGGATACTCCAATATGGGCCTAACGTACACGGTGTACAGGGTCCTGAACAATTCCTTATTAAGAAGTTGGAATGCTGTTCTGAGGTTTGCTAGGTGCCCATATGCTGCAGCAGTTATTTGGTTGATGTGCACTTCAGATGTGCTTGGTGTTATGCTCACCCCAAGATCTTTTTCCTCGAGTGAGGTTTGTAGTCTCTAGCCCCTAGACTGTACTCTGTCTGCGGTCATCTTTGCCCTTCCCCAATCTTCATGACTTTGCACTTGGTGGGATTGAACTCCAGGAGCCAATTGCTGGACTAAGTCTGCAGCCTGTCCAGATCCCTTTGTACTTCTGCCTGGTCTTTGATCGAATGAATTCTTTTCATCAACTTCACGTCATCTGCAAACAGGGACACCTCAGAGTCTATTCCTTCCGTCATGTCGTTCACAAATACCAGAAACAGCACTCGTCCTAGGACTGACCCCTGTGGGACCCTGCTGGTCACAGGCACCCACTCTGACACCTCTCCACGTACCATGACTGTGTGTGTGTGTGTGTGTGTGTGTGTGTGTGTGTGTGTGTGTGTGTGTGTGTGTGTGTGTGTGTGTGTGTGTGTGTGTGTGTGTGTGTGTGTGCGTGCGCGCGCGCATGGACTTCTAAATGTGCTGAGTCAGGGTCCGGCAGCTGTCAAAATGATGTATTATATAATTACTCACCCCCTACCACCTGTCAACACAATGGGGTCTGATGCTTGCTTCCCCACCATCCTTCCTGGCTAATTACCTTTCTTTCTTTCTCTTTTTCTCTTTCTTTCTTCTTCTTTCTCATTCTTTCTCTTTCTTTCTATTTCTCTTTCTAATTCTTTTCCTTTCTTTATCTTTGTCTTTCTTTCTCCTTCTTTCTCTTTCTTTTTCTTTCTTCTGGTGTCCTGGGTATTGCTTTCAGTCACAAACTCCCCAAAACCATGAAATTCATCTTCACAGACACTTCCACCTGTGTTAGAGCGATCACTTGGGAAGAGAAGAGTCCCAGATTCACTGGGGAGTCAAATATTTCTTGCTGCTAGGCATGCTGAACAAGGACTACTGAAATAGCATTCCCATAATCCATCACTAGCTCCCCGATTTTTTTAAGTGCGCACACTGACCATTGAGACCCATTCTCTCACATACAGGCCTACCAGCTTTCTCCCGCTTGATTTGAAGTGCTAGAATTTATGCGTATTAATACGTCGGAAACATTGGCTCGTAAGACATATATGGCCGAAACACTCAAAGGGTTAATATGCCATAATGAATATTAAAATGTACTGCTCCATAACCTGTGTCATTATAGAGTAGTCAGTAAGAATTAGGATTAGCTTGCCCAAAATGCCTAGGCATGCTAGGAGCTTTCTTTGTAATTAATAATCTTATATGTAACCCATACATTGTAAACTGCAGGGAAATTAAAATTTTCAATTTCAATTACAGGAGGGGTACTTATCATTGGCTCCAGTTTTTCACTACATATATTTCTTGAACTGTTTCTGTGGGAAGCTGGTTTGTGAACTCAGGTGTTGGTGTCCCACTCTGCTGGTTTGTGAACTCAGGTGTTGGTGTCCCACTCTACTGGGACTTGGCATGGCATATCCACCTGGCCTTTGTAGTTAATGTCCAGTTTTTACTTCTATTTCCCAAATAGACTACTATTCCAAAGAAAGGATGGGGTTACATCTCTTGGAGAATCATACAGACTACAATTCCTTTTTTTTATGTGGTTCATCTTTGAGTAGTTTTAGACTGCCTGAGCAGCTCATTTATGGCGTACCACATGTTCATCATGCGAGTATTGTGCACCAAGTGGAGTTCAGAAAGAGGGGGTGAAAGGGCAGTGGCACTGGGCATCCAATTAGAGGGGGAAATATGATAGTGATTTTGAAATTTCAAAAGTGATAAATAAATTTTTATAGGCTCACCACACTGCAGAGGCAGTGGTTAGCCCTTTATTCCCTTAACATGGTGTACGTTTTCTGTCCAGAGAAAATGGTGCCCCTCCACATGCATGTGCATGACATACGTGGAGCAGCCATCAAAAGCAACAAATGATTAAAAAAGGAAACTGAAGACCGCAGTGTCCATCTTCATGGAATCAATGACTGATTTTCATTTCTTCTGAACTTGACTTCAGTAGTAACTGAAGATGAACAAGAAAGAAAAATTAAAAATGGAATGTTCAGATTTTGCAAATTATTATGATAATGATGTGGCAGCCATTCAGTTACACAATGAAATTATTGATTTTGTGATACTCCCTTGACTCAGAGGGAATAGAATTAATTCCCCCTGATCCTGAAGATGCTCTGGAGTCTTTACTGCAGTATGGGAGGGATGTCTTTCCAACGCTGTGTGTTTCATGCGGATTACTGCTTACAATTGCATTTTCAGTAACAAGTCGTGAAAGGTCATTTTCAAAATTGAAATTAATAAAAACATATCTGAGGTCTTCAATGTCACAGGAGCGACTGACAAACCTGGCTTTAACCCATTCAGGGCCCATCCCATAGATCTACAGCATTACATTCAGGGTCCAAACTGCAGATCTATGCCATGAGCTCAGCTCACTTTGATAAGCTGTGAGTGGTAAATTTGGGCCAAGATATGAGAGAATACATCTATGTGGTATGTGTACACCACATAAAACAAATTCTGCAGCACACAGTGTATAATGAGAGACAAACTCATACCGTGATTTTCGATTAAATTATACAATTATTACAATATTGCATAACAGTAAATCTTCTATTTTTTGGTTTGAATAAAAATTCATTATGTGAATAAAAAATCAAAATGGAATTCATTTGTAAAGCCTCAAAACATAACTAATGAACAGAGGAAATGTTAGTTTAGTGCCAGGAATGCCTGTATTTTTTATTCTGGACCCTGTTTTGAAATTGGAATATTTTGAACTTTGGCCAAATTACCAATTTCCGATCACTTTATTTTGTAGTTG
The DNA here is from genome assembly GCF_038502225.1 of Cherax quadricarinatus. NCBI lineage: Eukaryota > Metazoa > Arthropoda > Malacostraca > Decapoda > Parastacidae > Cherax > Cherax quadricarinatus. The sequence goes on along the minus strand of NW_027195965.1, from coordinate 24,212 downwards.
AAACAGTTGACCGAGCTATTTCTTGTGCTCAGTCGATAGAATAGAAGTAATACTAATGAAATAGCTAAGAATTTGGTCGACTGGAATAATGTAATTGGCCTAAAATGGGAGTCAAAGTCGGCAAAATCGCCGATTCGTAAAAATCACTGACACATCAAAATTTGCGAGAGCATAATTTCATCAATTTTCCATCAAATTTCGTGCTTTTTGTTTCATTACCTTCAGAACAAGATTCTCTGTCATTTCATAAGAAAAAATTGCAAATTTTTTTTTGAAAATTCTTGGACACTGGTGCACCCTTTGAAATTTGGCCTCTGGACCCTGAAAGGGTTAATAAGTATTGAAAGAGAATTTTTCACAGCTGACGTATAAAATGAAGTACATAGTTCAAGTGTTTTCTAACATGAGATATATCATTTGGGGAAAAGAACTTAATAAATTTGGTTCATTTATATTTAAATGAAAAAAGGGTTTATTTCATGTTTCATCTGTGTTTACATATTCAAAATTTCTCCCTTTCTCATAACATTTCTCAGTACTAGCACTTATACCTGAGTCTTTAGGGCATACAGTCTAGGAGTTGGCCCGGGGCATCACCAGACCTCTGCACACCACTATGTGTACCCCATGTTCATCATGTCACAACACGTCTTTCCCAGACCAAACTCTCCGGCCATTGTTATATCACTAGAAAAAATTATTAGTCATTTCATGTTTTATATTTACTTCATACAGTTAATATACACAACACAACATAGAATTTCACCACAAAAATATGATCATAACTGGCTTGCAATCTCCTCTATAAAACAAGTTCAATTATCTAGTCAATGTAAAATGTAGATACAGTCTCAAGATTTCAGATGTCCTATTATTAACCACTGAATCAACAATGCACCATATAATGCCACATTGTCTATTTCTTTCATAGGTAGTAATCAGGAAGAGCCAAAATATACACACACATAGAAAAAAAATTGGGAAAAACAAAATATGAGATTAAAGGAAGGTAGGATTTAACTGTCTCAGCTAAGAATATATGCTTCCATCACCTGTTCTTGTAGTAGTAGAGGTGAAAAGAGGTAAAGTTGGCACAGTTGGATTAGAGCAGAAAACCCAATAATAATCACATAGGATAGTTAAGGCATAAGGAATTAGTTGTGATCAATAGTTGTTGTTAATATAGTATCACCTTGGTAATGACCAGTTGGCACACTATCAGGGTTTTGATAAAGCTCTTGCATGGACACTATGTACATGGCTCAAGGCTGAATGAAAATATTTAATAAAAATTGCAATTTAGTAAATCAAACACACACTAAAAAAATGCTATTTGTCACAAAAACATTTGTAAACACTGGCCAGATACCTATAAAAGATCACTCACATAAGCATACACTCTGCCACAACAACAACTGCCCTTATATAGTCTCTCAACATGCCTTTTTAAACAACATGTGTGCTTGTACTTTCCTGATCCAGGTGACACATAAGTTCCTCCCTCAGACCAGAATCTTATTATATATATTTTCTAACAGTGTATTCCACATGCCTAACTTGACCTCTGGTAGTACTGTGGTTCCCTCCAGGAATCAAGTTTAGCAGTACTGTGGTTCCCTCCACAAACCAAGTTGAGCAGTACTGTGGTTCCCTCCAGGAACCAAGTTCAGCAGCACTGTGGTTCCCTCCAGGAACCAAGTTCAGCAGCACTGTGGTTCCCTCCAGGAACCAAGTTCAGCAGTACTGTGGTTCCCTGCAGGACCCAGGTTCAGCAGTACTGTGGTTCCCTCCAGGAATCAAGTTCAGCAGTACTCTGGTTCCCTCCAGGAGCCAAGTTCAGCAGTACTGTAATTCCCTCCAGAAACCAAGTTCAGCAGAACTGTGGTTCCCTCCAGGAACCAAGTTCAGCAGTACTGTGGTTCCCTCCAGGAGCCAAGTTCAGCAGTACTGTGGTTCCCTCCAGGAGCCAAGTTCAGCAGTACTGTGATTCTCTCCAGAAACCAAGTTCAGCAGTACTGTGGTTCCCTCCAGGAACAAAGTTCAGCAGTACTGTGGTTCCCTTCAGGAACCAAGTTCAGCAAAACTGTGGTTCCCTCCAGGAACCAAGTTCAGCAGAACTGTGGTTCCCTCCAGGAACCAAGTTCAGCAGAACTGTGGTTCCCTCCAGGAACCAAGTTCAGCAGTACTGTGGTTCCCTCCAGGAACCAAGTTCAGCAGTACTGTGATTCCCTCCAGAAGCAAAGTTCAGCAGTACTGTGGTTCCCTCCATGAACCAAGTTCAGCAGTACTGTGGTTCCCTCCAGGAACAAAGTTCAGCAGAACTGTGGTTCCCTCCAGGAACCAAGTTCAGCAGTATTGTGGTTCCCTCCAGGAACCAAGTTCAGCAGTACTGTGATTCCCTCCAGAAACCAAGTTCAGCAGTACTGTGGTTCCCTCCAGGAACCAAGTTCAGCAGTACTGTGGTTCCCTCCAGGAACCAAGTTCAGCAGAACTGTGGTTCCCTCCAGGAACCAAGTTAAGCAGTACTGTGGTTCCCTCCAGGAGCCAAGTTCAGAAGTACTGTGATTCCCTCCAGGAATAAAGTTCAGCAGTACTGTGGTTCCCTCCAGGAACCAAATTCAGCAGTACTGTGGTTCCCTTCAGGAACCAAGTTCAGCAGTACTGTGGTTCCCTCCAGGAACCAGGTTCAGCAGAACTGTGGTTTCCTCCAGGAACCAAGTTCAGCAGTACTGTGGTTCCCTCCAGGAACCAAGTTCAGCAGTACTGTGGTTCCCTCCAAGAACCAGGTTCAGCAGTACTGTGGGTCCCTCCAGGAACCAAGTTCAGCAGTACTGTGGTTCCCTCCAGGAACCAAATTCAGCAGAACTGAGGTTCCCTCCAGGAACCAAGTTCAGCAGTACTGTGGTTCCCTCCAGGAACCAAGTTCACCAGTACTTTGGTTCCCTCCAGGAACCAAGTTCAGCAGTATTGTGGTTCCCTGCAGGACCCAGGTTCAGCAGGACTGTGGTTCCCTCCAGAAATCAAGATCAGCAGTACTGTGGTTCCCTCCAGCAACCAAGTTCAGCAGTACTGTGGTTCCCTCCAGGAACCAAGTTCAGCAGTACTGTGGTTCCCTGCAGGACCCAGGTTCAGCAGGTCTGTGGTTCCCTCCAGAAATCAAGTTCAGCAGTACTGTGGTTCCCTCCAAGAACCAAGTTTAGCAGTACTGTGGTTCCCTCCAGGAATCAAGTTCAGCAGTACTGTGGTTCCCTCCAGGAACCAAGTTCAGCAGAACTATGGTTCCCTCCAGGAACCAAGTTCAGCAGTACTGTGTTTCCCTCCATGAGCCAAGTTCAGCAGTACCGAGGTTCCCTCTAGGAAAAAAGTTCAGCAGTACTGTGGTTCCCTCCAGGAACCAAGTTCAGCAGAACTGTGGTTCCCTCCAGGAACCAAGTTCAGCAGTACTGTGGTTCCCTCCAGGAACCAAGTTCAGCAGAACTGTGGTTCCCTCCAGGAATCAAGATCAGCAGTACTGTGGTTCCCTCCAGGAATCAAGTTCAGCAGTACTGTGGTTCCCTCCAGGAATAAAGTTCAGCAGTACTGTGGTTCCCTCCAGGAACCAAGTTCAGCAGTACTGTGGTTTCCTCCAAGAACCAAATTCAGCAGTATTGTGGTTCCCTCCAGGAATAAAGTTCAGCAGTACTGTGGTTCCCTCCAGGAACCAAGTTCAGCAGTACTGTGGTTCCCTCCAGGAACCAAATTCAGCAGTACTGTGGTTCCCTCCAGGAATAAAGTTCAGCAGTACTGTGCTTCCCTGCAGGACCCAGGTTCAGCAGGACTGTGGTTCCCTCCAGAAATCAAGTTCAGCAGTACTGTGGTTCCCTCAAGGAACCAAATTCAGCAGTACTGTGGTTCCCTTCAGGAACTAAGTTCAGCAGTACTGTGGTTCCCTGCAGGACCCAGGTTCAGTAGGACTGTGGTTCCCTCCAGAAATCAAGTTAAGCAGTACTGTGGTTTCTCCTAGGAACCAAGTTCAGCAGTACTGTGGTTCCCTCCAGGAACCAAATTCAGCAGTACTGTGGTTCCCTTCAGGAACCAAGTTCAGCAGTACTGTGGTTCCCTGCAGGACCCAGGTTCAGCAGGACTGTGGTTCCCTCAAGGAACCAAGTTCAGCAGAACTGTGGTTCCCTCCAGGAACCAAGTTCAGCAGTACTGTGGTTCCCCCCGGGAACGAAGTTCAGCAGAACTGTGGTTCCCTCCAGGAACCAAGTTCAGCAGAACTGTGGTTCCCTCAAGGAACCAAGTTCAGCAGAACTGTGGTTCCCTCCAGGAACCAAGTTCAGCAGTACTGTGGTTCCCCCCGGGAACGAAGTTCAGCAGAACTGTGGTTCCCTCCAGGAACCAAGTTCAGCAGAACTGTGGTTCCCTCTAGGAACCAAGTTCAGCAGTACTGTGGTTCCCTCCAGGAACCAAGTTCAGCAGTACTGTGGTTCCCTCCAGGAACCAAGTTCAGCAGTACTTTGGTTCCCTCCAAGAATCAAGTTCAGCAGAACTGTGGTTCTCTCCAGGAACCAAGTTCAGCAGTACTGTGGTTCCCTCCAGGAACCAAGTTCAGCAGAACTGTGGTTCTCTCCAGGAACCAAGTCAGCAGTACTGTGGTTCCCTCCAGGAACCAAGTTCAGCAGAACTGTGGTTTCCTCCAGGAACCAAGTTCAGCAGTACTGTGGTTCCCTCCAGGAACCAAGTTCAGCAGTACTTTGGTTCCCTCCAAGAATCAAGTTCAGCAGAACTGTGGTTCTCTCCAGGAACCAAGTTCAGCAGAACTGTGGTTCTCTCCAGGAACCAAGTTCAGCAGAACTGTGGTTCCCACCAGGAACCAAGTTCAGCAGAACTGTGGTTCTCTCCAGGAACCAAGTCAGCAGTACTGTGGTTCCTTCCAGGAACCAAGTTCAGCAGTACTGTGGTTCCTTCCAGGAACCAAGTTCAGCAGTACTGTGGTTCCTTCCAGGAACCAAGTTCAGCAGTACTGTGGTTCCCTCCAGGAACCAAGTTCAGCAGAACTGTGGTTCCTTCCAGGAACCAAGTTCAGCAGTACTGTGGTTCCCTCCAGGAACCAAGTTCAGCAGTACTGTGGTTCCCTCCAGGAACCAAGTTCAGCAGAACTGTGGTTCCTTCCAGGAACCAAGTTCAGCAGTACTGTGGTTCCTTCCAGGAACCAAGTTCAGCAGTACTGTGGTTCCTTCCAGGAACCAAGTTCAGCAGTACTGTGGTTCCCTCCAGGAACCAAGTTCAGCAGAACTGTGGTTCCTTCCAGGAACCAAGTTCAGCAGTACTGTGGTTCCTTCCAGGAACCAAGTTCAGCAGTACTGTGGTTCTCTCCAGGAACCAAGTCAGCAGTACTGTGGTTCCTTCCAGGAACCAAGTTCAGCAGTACTGTGGTTCCTTCCAGGAACCAAGTTCAGCAGTACTGTGGTTCCTTCCAGGAACCATGTCATCAGTACTGTGGTTCCTTCCAGGAACCAAGTTCAGCAGTACTGTGGTTCCTTCCAGGAACCAAGTTCAGCAGTACTGTGGTTCCCTCCAGTTACCAAGTTCAGCAGTACTGTGGTTCCCTCCAGTTACCAAGTTCAGCAGTACTGTGGTTCCCTCCAGTTACCAAGTTCAGCAGTACTGTGGTTCCCTCCAGTTACCAAGTTCAGCAGTACTGTGGCTCCCTCCAGTTACCAAATTCAGCAGTACTGTGGTTCCCTCCAGTTACCAAGTTCAGCAGTACTGTGGTTTCCTCCAGTTACCAAGTTCAGCAGTACTGTGGTTCCCTCCAGGAACCAAGTTCAGCAGTACTGTGGTTCCCTCCAGTTACCAAGTTCAGCAGTACTGTGGCTCCCTCCAGTTACCAAGTTCAGCAATACTGTGGTTCCCTCCAGTTACCAAGTTCAGCAGTACTGTGGTTCCCTCCAGTTACCAAGTTCAGCAGTACTGTGGTTCCCTCCAGTTACCAAGTTCAGCAGTACTGTGGTTCCCTCTAGTTACCAAGTTCAGCAGTACTGTGGTTCCCTCCAGTTACCAAGTTCAGCAGTACTGTGGCTCCCTCCAGTTACCAAGTTCAGCAGTACTGTGGTTCCCTCCAGTTCCCAAGTTCAGCAGTACTGTGGTTCCCTCCAGTTACCAAGTTCAGCAGTACTGTGGTTCCCTCCAGTTACCAAGTTCAGCAGTACTGTGGTTCCCTCCAGTTACCAAGTTCAGCAGTACTGTGGTTCCCTCCAGTTACCAAGTTCAGCAGTACTGTGGTTCCCTCCAGTTACCAAGTTCAGCAGTACTGTGGTTCCCTCCAGTTACCAAGTTCAGCAGTACTGTGGTTCCCTCCAGTTACCAAGTTCAGCAGTACTGTGGTTCCCTCCAGTTACCAAGTTCAGCAGTACTGTGGTTCCCTCCAGTTACCAAGTTCAGCAGTACTGTGGTTCCCTCCAGTTACCAAGTTCAGCAGTACTGTGGTTCCCTCCAGTTACCAAGTTCAGCAGTACTGTGGTTCCCTCCAGTTACCAAGTTCAGCAGTACTGTGGTTCCCTCCAGTTACCAAGTTCAGCAGTACTGTGGTTCCTTCCAGGAACCATGTCAGCAGTACTGTGGTTCCTTCCAGGAACCAAGTTCAGCAGTACTGTGGTTCCTTCCAGGAACCAAGTTCAGCAGTACTGTGGTTCCCTCCAGTTACCAAGTTCAGCAGTACTGTGGTTCCCTCCAGTTACCAAGTTCAGCAGTACTGTGGTTCCCTCCAGTTACCAAGTTCAGCAGTACTGTGGTTCCCTCCAGTTACCAAGTTCAGCAGTACTGTGGTTCCCTCCAGTTACCAAGTTCAGCAGTACTGTGGTTCCTTCCAGGAACCATGTCAGCAGTACTGTGGTTCCTTCCAGGAACCAAGTTCAGCAGTACTGTGGTTCCTTCCAGGAACCAAGTTCAGCAGTACTGTGGTTCCCTCCAGTTACCAAGTTCAGCAGTACTGTGGTTCCCTCCAGTTACCAAGTTCAGCAGTACTGTGGTTCCCTCCAGTTACCAAGTTCAGCAGTACTGTGGTTCCCTCCAGTTACCAAGTTCAGCAGTACTGTGGTTCCCTCCAGTTACCAAGTTCAGCAGTACTGTGGTTCCCTCCAGTTACCAAGTTCAGCAGTACTGTGGTTCCCTCCAGTTACCAAGTTCAGCAGTACTGTGGTTCCCTCCAGTTACCAAGTTCAGCAGTACTGTGGTTCCCTCCAGTTACCAAGTTCAGCAGTACTGTGGTTCCCTCCAGTTACCAAGTTCAGCAGTACTGTGGTTCCCTCCAGTTACCAAGTTCAGTAGTACTGTGGTTCCCTCCAGTTACCAAGTTCAGCAGTACTGTAGTTCCCTCCAGTTACCAAGTTCAGCAGTACTGTGGTTCCTTCCAGGAACCAAGTTCAGCAGTACTGTGGTTCCCTCCAGGAACCAAGTTCAGCAGTACTGTGGTTCCCTCCAGTTACCAAGTTCAGCAGTACTGTAGTTCCCTCCAGTTACCAAGTTCAGCAGTACTGTGGTTCCTTCCAGGAACCAAGTTCAGCAGTACTGTGGTTCCCTCCAGGAACCAAGTTCAGCAGTACTGTGGTTCCCTCCAGTTACCAAGTTCAGCAGTACTGTGGTTCCCTCCAGTTACCAAGTTCAGCAGTACTGTGGTTCCCTCCAGTTACCAAGTTCAGTAGTACTGTGGTTCCCTCCAGTTACCAAGTTCAGTAGTACTGTGGTTCCCTCCAGTTTCCAAGTTCAGCAGTACTGTAGTTCCCTCCAGTTACCAAGTTGAGCAGTACTGTGGTTCCTTCCAGGAACGAAGTTCAGCAGTACTGTGGTTCCCTCCAGGAACCAAGTTCAGCAGTACTGAGGTTCCCTCCAGGAACCAAGTTCAGCAGTACTGTGGTTCCCTCCAGTTACCAAGTTCAGCAGTACTGTGGTTCCTTGCAGTTACCAAGTTCAGTAGTACTGTGGTTCCCTCCAGTTACCAAGTTCAGCAGTACTGTAGTTCCCTCCAGTTACCAAGTTGAGCAGTACTGTGGTTCCCTCCAGTTACCAAGTTCAGCAGTACTGTAGTTCCCTCCAGTTACCAAGTTGAGCAGTACTGTGGTTCCTTCCAGGAACCAAGTTCAGCAGTACTGTGGTTCCCTCCAGTTACCAAGTTGAGCAGTACTGTGGTTCCCTCCAGGAACCAAGTTCAGCAGTGCTGAGGTTCCCTCCAGGAACCAAGTTCAGCAGTACTGTGGTTCCCTCCAGTTACCAAGTTGAGCAGTACTGTGGTTCCCTCCAGGAACCAAGTTCAGCAGTACTGAGGTTCCCTCCAGGAACCAAGTTCAGCAGGTTCTCCAGTAAATCACTAACATTTCCCCAGTGTACCTTGTTGCTAATAAACCTTATAAAATGTTTCTGGTTTAGCTACAGAATTGTTACAATAACTCAAAACATATAATTCTATGTTAACAAAATAAACATACATGTACCTATTACTGTGATCTAATCCTGTCTTTAATGTTTATGTAACTAACTCAGTTTACCTTATTCCTAGTGCATATATCTCCTTTTATTGTAACTGCTTTTTGCATAGTTAAGTTACGTACCAGTTTTAACTTTCAAGGTTTAAATAATAAGTTATTACAAGGACCACAATGACAATAAGTGGTTGTGTGTGACTTTTCAGGTTATCCTGGTAATCTACACATATGCTGCTATGTATGATAATTTATGTAACTGTATAAATTTATGTGTACCTGAATCAACTTTCTAATGTATGCTTAGAACATAATAAAATTCTGGGAACACAATTATTAAAATAAAAATAATACATTCAGACATAAATTACAAATGAAAACTACATAAAAAATACACTTAACCAAACTAATAAAATATAGATTGGCATGAATCAGAAAGACAGGTCTATAACATAGCTATTTAACTCTGTTAGCTCATCACTCACAGGTTAAACTAGCTATTTAACTCTGTTAGCTCATCACTCACAGGTTAAACTAGCTATTTAACTCTGTTAGCTCATCACTCACAGGTTAAACTAGCTATTTAACTCTGTTAGCTCATCACTCACAGGTTAAACTAGCTATTTAACTCTGTTAGCTCATCACTCACAGGTTAAACTAGCTATTTAACTCTGTTAGCTCATCACTCACAGGTTAAACTAGAAAAATTGAAAAAACAAAATAGTATACAGCGGACCCTCGGTTATCAGCGGTTCCGCTTATCGGCCAACTTGCTCATCAGCTGGTTTGTCCACTTCCGGTTTTTGGCAATTATTTAAATTATTTGCTGTATGGTATATGTCAACCCGTCACTACCAGCCACTCAAGCGTCAGTCTGGCTTTGTCTCTGGCTGAGTGAGGAACCTTCTAATCATTCATCCAAACATTTGGCTGTAATCAATTGTCTTTCGTGGTTAGCAACTGTGAAATAAGTTACCATGACCCCAAAGAAAGTTCCTAATAAGGTACTTTGGTAAAGCAAGTGAGAAACATGATGGAATTTAAGAGAGAAGTTGTTGAAAAGTTTGAGAGTGGTTTTTGAGTGCTAGAACCTGCCAGGACTTATGGGAAAAACAAATCAACAATCACTTCTATCCTGGCAAAGAAAGAACAAATAAAGGAAGCTGATTTGTCGAAAGGTGTAAATGTGCTAGCCATGTTGAGAAATGGCATTACCAGCTAAGTTTAAAGAGTTTGTACGTAACTTAAAAAGACAGCTCATCGCCCGTACAGCCGCCCCTGCAGATGAGGTCTTGAGAAGCTGTCGATGTCATCTCTCAAACGGGCTGTAAAGAGTTATAATTTGTAAGATTATAAATTACCCCTAGGGGGTGTTATGTCAGCATATTTCATTCACTGATGGCTGACAAACTTACTTGTGTGGACTCAAAAGTCCGCCCCTTACTGCCAACTATAGGCTGATTACAAACTCCTTGCGACTCAAGAACTGTGCAGTCCCCCGTACCACAAGAAATTCGCAACCTACCTTGCTCTTGTAGTGTGAGCTATGGTGTTCTTCACACCTTCGACAGATATCGGTGACTTGATAGAAGCTGAAGTGTCCTTGGATGTCCACGTCTTCCACAGTCTAGGAATACGCACACTGGTACACTATGTTCCACAAGATTTGTCTTTATTGTTCACAATCTTATCACTAAAGAAGCTTATCACACTTCTCTTAAGTGTTTATTGTGTTTTATGAGATACTTTGTTCACACTAACGCACAGATCGTTCTTTGTTGGTTATCCTGGCGTCAGTGTCACTCTCAGTAGAGTCAAAAGTAATCTGAAGACGCCACAACGCCCCATGCCGTCACTGCCCCCAGCACAAAAAAAAAGCTGACCTAGTACTTTTGCTTTCTTGCCACTTCCTCGATGAAGCAAAGCAGAATGTTTGATTCTTGCTGTCTTAAGCATAGAAAACAATGTCCACTGTCTTTACTATGGTAATAAAGTGGAAGCAGGATTTTCCTTAATTGTCCTGCTAAGGTAAAAGATGGACTGTCTCTTATTAAACTACACTTGGCAACACTGGACTGCAAGGAGCCGCGGTCGCTTGACCACGTCGCATACTCGTATGGCATCTGTGATCAATTACTCACTGTAGCAGTAAACAAGACGCTTGCCCCTTCTGAGAGGGCTGGGCCCCTCAGGGCTGAAAGGGGTTGAAGGGGGCTGATAACCCCCTCCTGGAGAAAATTTCTCCACATTGGGGGGCGGCAGAGGTTCGCTGCAGGTGAACTATTCATCACTTAATATTAATTTAATTTTCTCACTCACCACCACTGCTGCTTGTCTTTTCTGAACAGTTTAAGTCTGTGTGGTTTCTGGAGAATCACTAATTTTGTTTTCAACACTGTGTAATTCTAACGGCACTAGTTTATTTATTGTCCGCTTATTCACTACACCTTTGCTTAAAACATCAACTGTCCTGATGATTCCATTTGCATCAGGATATATGGTCACAATTTTTCCAAATGGCCATTGGGACCTCGGACCATCATTGTCAATAATCACTATGTCACCCGGTCTTAAGGACTTATGATTTTCAGGAACACCAGCTCCATAGAAGTGTTCTCTCAATGAGGTGTGATAGTCTTCTCGCCAAATTTTCTCCCAACGTTCAATCAATTAAGGTGTTTGAATTTATGTCTGAGTTGCTCAGGTTCGAAATAAGTAGGATCCTCTATGATTTCTTTATCATTCATGGGAGGAACAGGTTCGAGCCTTCTGCCATGGAATAAATGAGATGGACTTAACACTTCTAAATTGTCCAGATCATCGGTAACATAAGTTAGAGGTCTGTTGTTGACTCTGTTTTCTATTTCAGTCACAACTGTACTGAATTCTTCTAAGTCGATTCTTTGACGATGAAGAGTCTTCCTTAAACAACGTTTTACAATGCCGATCATTCTTTCATAAAATCCGTCATGCCATGGAGATTTAGGAGGAATGTATCTCCAACGACAACTGCGTTGATTCAGCATCTGTTGTACTTCTGGTTGATCAAAGATCTTGCTTATATAAGCAGCACCAGCAACAAAGTTTGTTGCATTATCTGAAATCATCAGTCTGGGACATCCCCTTCTGGCTGCAAACCTTCTGAATAATTTGATAAAGGTTTCAGCAGACATGTCAGTGGCTACTTCTAGATGTACTGCTCTAGTCGTAGCTCAAGTGAACAAACAGATGTACACCTTGATGGGAACTTTGTTAACTGTTTTGGTTAAAATTATTGATCCAGTGTAATCTACACCTGTCACCTCAAATGGAGTGATATGACAAACTCTTTCAGAGGGATATAGAGGTGGACCTGCATACTGACACACTCGCATATCGTAGTGACGACAAGTAATACAGTCCTTTATTTGTTTTTTCACACTTTGTCGACCTTGAGGTATCCAGTAGGATTGTCGTATATGATAAAGTGTGTCAGCTACCCCACCATGTAACACGTTACTGTGGACGTTTTGCACAATCAGTTTTGTTAGCCAATGATTCTTGGGGATCAATATTGGATGTATGGCTTCTTTAGGTAGTGAAGAATTATGCATTCTTCCTCGACATCTTATAATCTTTTCTGAGTCGAGATAAAGTCCTAAAGAATTAATCATGACAGGTTTCTTTGGGGATTTATCTTGTGTTTCTAGAAATTTATATTCTGTTGAGAAAACATCTTTCTGTATTAGTTTCACCCAGTATTTAATGGGTTCAAGATATTCATAATTAGGTTTTATTACTTTAATGAATTTAAAGACAAAAGCTGTAACTCCTGAGTGGTTGAGGGGAGAGGACGTGTGTGTTGAGTGAAGTCCTAGGCCTTCTATATCAGAACTGCTTATCTCACCCGACTGATAACTCATCATGCAACAAATATCGTTGGAGCGCAGCTGAATTGCTGCTGGAACTCTTATGTGTGAACTGTGACTAGTGATATACCTAGTGAAACACAAACATGTTGATTTGAAGTGGCTGTAGGAGGCTACACCTTCACTCCACCTCGCCTGTCTCCCCTCCTTCCTCGATTTGGAACTCAGGCATTCCCCTCTATTTACTTATGGTCTAGAGGCGGTTTTTGCCAGACCACATAAATGCTTGAGTGCCCGTGTCAGTCCTCCGTGCCACACTCCACTCATCTTACGAATATGTCTCCTGTGTGCCTACCTGCCTGCTACAAGCAAATATCCAAGTGGTTGACACGGGCTTAGCAAGCACATTCAAGCAGGCTTGAAAGCAGCATTTGAAGGCCCAGCATGTCTACGTATACGTTCTACAGTGCTGCTGGCATACCAGTGTTTCCTGCAGTGGCTTAGTTAAGAACAATTTAACGAGCATTGCAGTACTAACTTTTTAAGTGGGACATGCCAGAGGTTCACCTATAAACATTGTAAGTTTGTGCTAGTAGTGTTAAGTGCTGCAGATTTGTTTTAACTATTTGCACGAGTGGATTTCACTGACTTAGGCAATTGTGCTACCATCAGTACCTACGTAGGCTTAAAATGAGTGAGGAATGTCTGGCCTGCTGGGTGACCTTGAAAATGGCACTATAAGACCCGCATGCCACTTACACCCATACTGCGTGTGTCTAGTGAGGTGAATGTCCCTTCCTCGACTTTCCTATTCACCGGTATCCCTTAACTCATCGCCATTATCTACATATGGGATAAGGGCGAGTTTAGCTGATCCAGGCTAAACAGCGCTCCAAGCCAGCCAGTGAAGGCCAAGTTACAGAATGCCTTTGTGAACGTTCTACAGTGTTCCGGCCGTACCTTCGGTGTTGTGAGAACTAGTTCTTAAGTAGTGAAAATTTGTCTGTCATTCCAAGACACGTGTGCTAGATGTGTTAAGTGCTGCGGGTTTGGAGTAATTAACAAGTAGTAGAGTGTTGGTAACTCTCGAGACGACTGTGGGCCCAGTGAATGACCTTGAAAATCGCACTGCGACCCGCAGGCCACTACACCCATATTGCCTGTGTCTAGCGAGGTGAATATCCCTTCCTTGTCCCTTCTCTCTTATGGAATAAAGGCGGTTTCACTGACCCAAAAGTAACAGACTAACTCTTCCATCTCAAGCAGCTGAACTAAAAGTGACCTATGGATGTGAACGAAGTAAATGATGGTGAAGGCGAATTCGTACGTTTTAGAAGTAAGGGAGCTTTGAAAAAAGAAAGAGGATTTCAAAGGAGACTTGCTGCAAGAAACAACGAGAGCAACAACAACCATTGCAGAATGGTTAGGCTTGATTTCCCTGCTAACAATGAGTTTGAGGTCAAGTTTAGATGGTTTTACGAAGCTTCATTAGACAACCCAGAAAAAAACCTTCAGATTCGCTTTCATCATGACGAGGATAATTACGTTTTTGTTACTAACGACCCAACATTCATAGAAAAACTTCTTACTCATAAATATGCTAACATCCAACTCCAAGCTGCCCCACCAAGATCACCTAAAGTACTTATTGTTATCCACAATGTCAATAAGTACATGGATCCTAAATTCCTGTTGTCAGATCAAGTTGCAAACCCTCGTCGACTTCCAAATGATCTGATATTGGCTGAGTGGATTGGTCAAGGGACTCCACCATCATATATCTACTCTCGTGCAGCGCTTAACAGGAGTTACAAAATAGCTTTGTACAAACCACCTCACCGTAGATGCTACAAGTGTCAGCGCTGGGGTCACGTTGCTTTTAAATGCTTTAGTAAGTCACACTGGTGTGCAGTGTGTGCCAAGGCCCATCCTTCTCACCAGTGCTATGATATGATCAAGAAACACCAGACCGTTGCATTAGAATGTATCAATTGTAAGACTCCAGGAGTCACAGCTGATCATGCTGACTGCAGAGCGAAAGCTGCCCACATCGCCAGCCGCAGAGCTCCTGCCTCACCCATCACCCCCCATGATGAGGCAATAGGCCTACCAGATACTTCATGTCTGAATACTGACCCATGCCTGAACTCAGACAATATGGTTGAGCGAGTCACTCTGGGAGTACATCAACAGAGCACGATCACGTCTGCTATCAACACTAGTAATGCTGCTGGTGTTGACACCATCTGTCTGGCTGAGTCAGCTGTCAGTCAGCCACCTGACTCAGCTGATCGGGACTTCATACTTCCTGATGATGCTAGTCTTGCTGGGGTGGTACACAACATGCAGCTGCGCATAACAGTACTGGAGAAGCAACAATGGTGTTTGAAACAACAACTTGAGCACCACGAGGAAAAACTTACAGAGGTTGCAAATGAGTACATCAACCCACAGATTGTCAGCCATTATGAAAATGAGTGTGGTGATGATGAACAAACTGATGATTGCAGTGGTGTTAATAATTACAAAAACGATGAATCTGATAGTGGTGTTTACAATCACAGTGAAGATGATAAGGGCAGTGAAGGCCATCATGATAGTCAACCTGATGAGTGTAATGTATTGATAGATACTGAGTGTGGAGATGACCCGGTTGTTGATAATGGTGTATGTATCACTGGTCATAATGATGAGGGAAGTGATACATGTGATGATAGTGATGAGTGTAATAAAAGCGGAGAGGTGAGTGCGAGGGATAGTGTCACCTTCCATACATTCACAGACAAAGAGCGCAGTGACCTCTGTGTACAAAGACTCCCAAGAGGTCTCACTAATGGAAGTGCACTTAGGAGACTCATGGATAAGGATAATACTGATGATATTGATATTGATTATGTCTGTTTGTTATTTAGTAAGTTTTTTCATTTTGCTGATAAATTGAATACTATCCCTGGACTTTTATAATGGAACCAAACTCGTATAAACTATCCAATTTAAGTTGGAATATTGCGTCACTTAGAAAAAGATTTTCTGACCTGCATCATAAAGTAACCACTGAATCCATTGATATTGTGTGTCTACAAGAGTGCAGAGTCCCTGAAAAATCCCAACCCCCTAAATTGCCATCGTTTGTTGCATATAACCTCAAATCTACTAATTCTTGTGTTCTATATATTAAAAAATCACTTCCCCATCAACTTCTTGCACATAAGAAAACAGAGGGGCTACAGTTTCACGGTGTTAGGATTTATATTGGGAACTCTGCTCTCAACATATTTAACTTGTACGCTCCTGCTGATAAGTTTAATTACTTGGAGCTCCCAACTTGTGCTCAGTCTGAACCTACTCTCATTATTGGTGATTATAATGCAAGACACAAAAGCATTGGAAACTCTCAGTTTGGTAATCGTAATGGCAATCAACTGTTGTCACTCTTAAACAGTCATGATAATGTGCAAATTGTAGGTGACCTTGAACCCACACATATCTATGGAGGTGTCCTTGATCTGTGTCTTGGCTTCAACATTACTTCTGCCAGCTGTGAGTCTTCCATTGTAACAGATATAGCGTTTGATCATTTCCCAAGGCTAACCTCTCTAGATATTGGTAATACTATTCTCCCTGGTGGGATATTCAAACGGAAACGTCTTGTTTCCCCTGATCAACATGATGACTTTGTTGCACATGTGACTGACTGGTATAATTCCTATGAGTGTACCTCTGTCGAGACTTTTAACAATGACCTTGTGAGCAGTATTCAGAACTTCTTAGAGCCGCCTCTGAAACCTCCTACTACTCTAAATCCAAATGACTTCCATAATAATCATAAGTCTTATAAAAATCATACCTATTACAATGATTCTAAACTTCGAACATTGAAACATACTGCTCGCAGACTAGGCCTAGCCTATAGAAACCATCGTACCCCTGAAATGCTGAGCCTCTTCCAAACTGCCCTTGCTGCTGCCAGAGAGCGTATGACAGAGCTGCGGCAAACAGACTGGGAACAATTTGTCAATGGTCTCAATGCTCACACCCCACTTAGCCGGGCATGGAGGGACATAAATAGAATTAAGGGTAACAGAACTGGGCAGATCGCGCACCCTCATCCCTTGCATAGGGCAAATGAGTTAGTCAGTGCTTGGGCTGCTACATCTAGCTATGACAGTCTTCCCAGTACCACACAGGCGAAATTAATGGACAAATATGATGCAAGGGAGAGACTTGTTTGCTTTATGCTCAGCAAGGCAGATGACTGCAACATTCCTTTCACTAATTATGAGCTTGATGCAGCACTAAGGGCAACTCCACATCGCCTGGTGAGGATGGTATTACTTACAACATATTCAGATTGCTGTGTCGAGTACCAGGTAATCCTTTACTTGAATTATATAACATGAGTTATGTCACTGGGGAGCTCCCAAAATCATGGACCAATAGCCTCATTATTCCCATTCCAAAGCCCAATCAACAAAACTCATTTCGCCCAATATCCCTTACTAGCTGCTTGTGTAAAACATTTGAAAGGATGATTCTTAATCGTCTTATGCACAGAATTAAGGAATTCTTGTCACCCCGGTTGCATGGCTTCATGCATGGAAGGAGTGTGCATCATTGCATTACCACCTTTCTCACTCTGCACACTGACAGCTCATACACTACGTTCCTTGACCTTAAATCTGCTTTTGATGTAGCCAACAGACATGTAATCATTAGTGAACTTGCCAGAATGGATGTTGGAGGATGGCTTCTCCGCTGGATTAAAGGTTACCTGTCCAACAGAAAGTCGTCTGTGTTGTTCCAGGGACATAGAAGTGTAACTAAAGATTTTGAATTAGGAACCCCACAGGGAGGTGTGCTTAGTCCCACCCTTTTCAAGATTTTGATTAATGCCTTACTTAATGCCATGCCTAGCCAGCCCCATCATTATATGGTTAGTTTTGCTGATGACATAATGATTCACACTACCGGATTCTCCAACACCCAAAACATTCTTAATCATGTACTAGCCTCGTGTCAGGACCTGGGGTTAATAATCTCAGGGGATAAAACAAAGATACTCAACAGGCGTCCTCCTCGGCAGAGAGGCACAGTTCGTCAGATCCAGTTGCATGATGGGTCTCTTCTAGAATATGTAAGCAGATACAGGTATCTAGGCTTTGAGGTTCCACTACTTGGACCTGTTGTAACGAGACTTTGTCGCCAATACAAAGAAAGGCTGAGAGCACTTAGAGTTGTGGCAGGTTTTCATCCCAGGTATGGTGCTAATGTTAAAATTGTGAAAATGATGTATCTTGCTTATATTAGATCATTGGTTGATTATGCAGCGCCACTACTTGCACTCGTGTCTGACTGGAAGCTTGGAGGGCTGGAAAAACTGCAAAACGAAGCAATGAGGATCATCCTAGGATGCCCTCGTACTGCCAAAATTTTAAATATGCGGAAAGAACTTAATATTCCAAGCATTAGAGATCGTGTTACTGAAAGAAATATCCTTATTGGGGTCAATATGCTTAGGCTAGCCCATTCAAACCCCTGCATAGAAGCCCTCCTAACTTTCCTCAGCACTGGTGAACATCCTTCCAGATGGATCGAAAAAACTGGAACCGACCTCCGCATGAACCAGCTACATGATCTATATCAAGTTGGACAACAGACATTTCCCTGCTCCATGGGATATTACCCCATTCCAAACTACCATTCCTCCATTTCCCCCCAAAACTCTTCTTAAATCACAACCAAATCTTCGTCTTGAAGCCAAACATGATGCCTTAAGCTGTATTGATAACTTAGTCACACAGAACAATCTTTCACAAATTATTTACGTCGATGGTTCTGTTCACCAGTCCACTGGTGCAGCTGGTAGTGCTGCTGTTGTCACACAGAGCGATGGCTCTCATAAAGAAATTGGAGCACGCATCAATAACTGGGCCTCTACCCTTCAAACAGAACTGTTTGCCATACTCCTTGCACTCAAATGTGTCCATGTATCTAAGGTTGACACTTTAATTGTAACTGATTCTCTGTCATCCATAAATGCTCTCAACTCATTAAGTATAAATTGTGGCATGCTTTTGTCAGAAGCCAGACATAGATATGGTAAGATTGTGGACAGTGGAGTCAGAGTGCACATGCTGTGGATCCCATCTCACATTGGTCTTCAGATGCATGATAGAACTGATAAATTGGCTAAGCTGTATGCTTTCAAAGAGGGGGTAGATTACAATCTTTGGTTGTCATTTAGCAGTTTGAGAACAATAATACGAAAAGAACTTCAAATGAACTTTATTGACTTAAGACTTAGGGAGATTGACACAATTATTATTATTATTATTATAATCAAGGGGGAAGCGCTAAACCCGGAGGATTATACAGCACCTGGGGGGGGATGTGGAAGGCATTCAGGCTTAATTCGGGGAACTGGAGCACAGATCCAATTCCCTAAATCAAGAGCCCCTCACCAACATCAAGGAACCTTCCTTGAGGGGAGATTGACACAAGTCAGTCCATCTATCATCATTCCATCATGCAGGAGGAGCCACATGTCTATGGTGCATCCAACAAGATAAGCAGACTCTTGGATGTCACTACTGCCTGGCTCCGGCTGGGTTACAAGTATCTTTGGCAGGTTAAATCACCACCACCAGATGTAGACCAAACGAAATGTAAACTTTGCCAGATGGACTATTGTCACACATTGCGTCATTATGTACTGGAGTGTGATCAAATTAATGAATTTAGAAACAACTCACTCAGAAATGTTCAAGAAATGGCAAAGTATTTTATCCACAGTGGTATATTGCAGACCATTCTGGAGAAATACCCTGACTTTGCTAGCTGTAAATAAAGCATTACCACATGTGTGCATGTGTGTGTGTGGGACACCTCAGAGTCTATTCCTTCCGTCATGTCGTTCACAAATATCAGAAACAGCACTGGTCCTAGGACTGACCCCTGCGGGACCCCGCTGGTCACAGGTGCCCACTGTGACACCTCGCCACGTACCATGACTCGCTGCTGTCTTCCTGACAAGTATTCCCTGATCCATTGTAGTGCCTCCCTGTTATCCCTGCTTGGTCCTCCAGTTTTTGCACCAATCTCTTGTGTGGAACTGTGTCATACGCCTTCTTGCAGTCCAAGAAAATGCAATCCACCCACCCCTCTCTCTCTTGTCTTACTGCTGTCACCATGTCATAGAACTCCAGTAGGTTTGTGACACAGGATTTCCCGTCCCTGAAACCATGCTGGCTGCTGTTGATGAGATCATTCCTTTCTAGGTGTTCCACCACTCTTCTCCTGATAATCTTCTCCATGATTTTGCATACTATACATGTCAGTGACACTGGTCTGTAGTTTAGTGCTTCATGTCTGTCTCCTTTTTTAAAGATTGGACTACATTTGCTGTCTTCCATGCCTCAGGCAATCTCCCTGTTTCGATAGATGTATTGAATATTGTTGTTAGGGGTACACATAGCGCCTCTGCTCCCTCTCTCAATACCCATGGGGAGATGTTATCTGGCCCCATTGCCTTTGAGGTATCTAGCTCACTCAGAAGCCTCTTCACTTCTTCCTCGGTTGTGTGCACTGTGTCCAGCACTTGGTGGTGTGCCCCACCTCTCCGTCTTTCTGGAGTCCCTTCTGTCTCCTCTGTGAACACTTCTTGAATCTCTTGTTGAGTTCTTCACATACTTCCCGGTCATTTCCTGTTGTCTCTCCTCCTTCCTTCCTTAGCCTGATTACCTGGTCCTTGACTGTTGTTTTCCTCCTGATGTGGCTGTACAACAGTTTCGGGTCAGATTTGGCTTTCGCTGCTATGTCATTTTCATATTGTCTTTGGGCCTCCCTTCTTATCTGTGCATATTCGTTTCTGGCTCTACGACTGTTCTCCTTATTCTCCTGGGTCCTTTGCCTTCTATATTTCTTCCATTCCCTAGCACACTTGGTTTTTGCCTCCCTGCACCTTTGGGTAAACCATGGGCTCATCCTGGCTTTTTCATTACTCCTGTTACCCTTGGGTACAAACCTCTCCTCAGCCTCCTTGCATTTTGTTGCTACATATTCCATCATCTCATTAACTGGCTTCCCTGCCAGTTCTCTGTGTGTGTGTGTGTGTGTGTGTGTGTGTGTGTGTGTGTGTGTGTGTGTGTGTGTGTGTGTGCGTGTGTGTGTGTGTGTGTGTGAGGGTGTGTGTGTGTGTGTGTAGGTGTGTGTGTGTGTGTGTGTGTACTCACCTATTTGTGGTTGCAGGGGTCGAGTCCTAGCTCCTGGCCCCGCCTCTTCACCGGTTGCTACTAGGCCCTCTCTCTCCCCGCTCCATGAGCTTTATCAAACCTCGTCTTAAAACTGTGTATGGTTCCTGCCTCCACTACGTCATTTTCTAGGCTATTCCACTGCCTTACAACTCTATGACTGAAGAAATACTTCCTACTATCCCTCTGACTCATTTGTGTCTGTGTGTGTGTGTGTGTGTGCATGTGTGTGGGTGTGTGTGAGGGTGTGTGTGCGGGTGTGTGTGCAGGTGTGTGTGAGGGTGTGTGTGTGTGTGTGTGTGTGTGTGTGTGTGTGTGTGTGTGTGTGTGTGTGTGTGTGCGTGTGTGCGCGTGTGTGCGTGTGTGGGTGTGTGTGCGTGTGTGGGTGTGTGTGTGCGTGTGTGGGTGTGTGTGTGCATGTGTGGGTGTGTGTGTGTGGGTGTGTGTGAGGGTGTGTGTGTGTGTGGGTGTTGGTGTGTGCGTGTGTGGGTGTGTGTGTGTGGGTGTGTGTGAGGGTGTGTGTGTGGGTGTGTGTGAGGGTGTGTGTGTGTGGGTGTTGGTGTGTGTGTGTGTGTGTGTGGGTGTGTGTGTGTGGGTGTGCGTTCCTGTGTGTATGCATATATTTGTACGCTCGTGTGCACATGTCCGTGCGTGCGCCCTCGTGTGTGTATGTGTGCGCGCGCGCTAGTGTGGGTGTATGATCCACTTAATATTTGTATTTATAACTCATTACAATTGTGACCAGGTGTGGACGTATCAGTGGTTCATTACTTTGTAATTTGTTCATGACTGTAACCATGTATAGGAGTGAAGCTGATTCATTACCTCTGTAACTTGCCATGATTGTGACCAGATCTACCTGGAGTTCATTACCTTTGTAACTAGTTCAGCTATCATAACTTTGGGGTCCAGTCACTGGACCCATTATGTACCTTTGTAATCTTTTGACTACCGCCCACAGGATGGGTATGGGGTGCATAAAGATATTAAACTAAAGTGTGTGTGTGTGTGTGTGTGTGTGTGTGTGTGTGTGTGTGTGTGTGTGTGTGTGTGTGTGTGTGTGTGTGTGTGTGTGTGTGTGTGTGTGTGTGTGACTCAACAATCAATATTTGCACCAATAACTCACTACAGTTGTGACCAGGTGTGGAAGTGTGAATTGCTCATTACTCTATAATTTGTTCATGATTGTAGCCATGTATAAACGTAAGTAACCATTCTACAGAATTCATTACCTTTGTAACTTGTGAGTTCATTACCTTTGTACCTAGTTCAGCTATCAAAACTTTGAAGGCCCAGTCCCTGGACCCATTACGTACCTCTGTAATCTGTAAATATCTTTGTAACTTGTCATGATTGTGACCAGACTTACCTGGAGTTCATTACCTTTGTAAATTGTGAATTCATTACCTTTGTAAATTGTGAGTTCATTACCTCTGTAACTTGCTCAGCTATCAAAACTTTGGAGTCCAGTCCCTGGACCAATTATGTACCTCTGTAATCTTTTGACTACCGCCCACAGGATGGGTATGGGGTGCATAATAAACATATTAAACTAACTAAACTCTTAAGAGTTTACCCAAAGATGAGTATTTAGATCCATCAATTACTCTTTCTGTTGTGTCTGCAGTATTTACACAACTTATTTCTGCTGTGTTCAAGCAGACTGTTTCTTCTGGCATAATGTGAGCTTTTTGCTGAGGCCAGTTATTTTCATTAGAGAGCCAGTTCGGTCCATGGAGCCATAATTTATTATCCACAAATTTCTTGAGTGGGACACCACGTGACAACATGTCAGCTGGATTCTCTTGGGTAGAGATGTGAAGAAAGAGATAATCTCTCTGCATCTCTTTTATTTCTGCTACTCTGTTCTGTATATAGACCAACTTACTCTTATTATTTCTTAACCACTGGAGAACTGCTTCATTATCACTCCAGATCACGGTTTTTTCAATAGTGAGATGATCAAGTACTTTGTTGAGATAGACAGCTAATTTTGTACCTATATAGAGTGCTGTCAGTTCCAATTGTGGTACTGTTCTGACCTTCAAGGGTGCTACCCTGGCCTTTGAAGTAATTAGTGTACTTCCTTCAGCATTACTCATGTAAGCTACAGCGCCATAACCTCTGGTTGACGCATCACAGAACACATGTAATGTGTAATTGTTTCCCTCTTGACCTATTTGTCTGGGAAATTTGATTTGATGCAGTTGTTTAAACTCCTTGGATATTTCATCCCATGCTTGACTCATTTCTAGAGGCAAGTTCTCATCCCATCCAATATTGAGTTTCCATGCATCTTGCATAAGCATTTTACCCTTTATGGTAATTGGTGAGACGAGTCCTAGAGGATCAAAACATTGTGATACCTCTGACAGTAAACTACGTTTAGTGAGTGTACTGCATGATTTATTATTTATCCTTTTGAGACTCAAAGTATCTTCCTGTGTGTTCCAATTAAGTCCCAGCATATTGTTGCAATCAGGAATTTCAGTTTCAGGGAAATCTTCATTGATAAGTTCCCTTAATTGCACTGAATTTGTATTCCACATCCTTAGAGGCATATTTGCTTTTTTCATCTCCTTGTTAGCTTCTCTGTATAAGGATTTCAAATCCTCCTCTTTATTCACAGTACCTTGAAGATTGTCCACATAGAAACTTTTCTTTAAGATTTCTTTGAAGGGACTTTCAGATTTCTTCAAATGTGTATTTAGAGTAGCTTCTAAGAATGGAGAGGATGTTGCACCAAATAATACTGATTTGAAACGATAAGTTTTCACAGGACTTTGAGGATCATGTGGATTTTCAGGCCACAAGAATCGAGTATAATCTCTATCAATTTCTTGTAGTCCTACTCTTAAGAAAGCTTTGGAAATATCAGCCATGTAGGCATATGGGTTTGTGCGAAATTTCATAAGCCCGTCTCCAAGCTTCTCAGTTAGTGAGGGTCCGGTCATCGGACAGTCATTAAGACTTGCTACATCTTTATTTGCACGTGCGCTGCAATTATATACAACACGTAGTGGAGTTGTTTCAGAATCTTTTCTGACTCCATGGTGCGGGAGATAATGAGCTTCTGTCTTCAACTTATCTTCGACTACTTCCTCAATGAATTCATTGTCCAACTGTTCTTGTATGATATTATCATAAACAGTCAGTAGCTCTGGATTCTTCCTGAGCTCATGTATTTGTGCTTTCATTTGTCTGAAAGCCATGCGATAATTGCTAGGTAGATGTGGTGGATTTAATTTCCATGGGAACCTAACCCAACACTGTCCATCTTTATATTTGACAGTGTCCAAATATTGGTTATAAGTCTGAGACTCATGTGGGCTTGGTGTATTTACATCAATACCTATCGCATCTAAATCCCACAACTTATCAACTGGTTCATTCATTTCTTCCAGTAATGACAATTTTTGTGGTACATGATCAGCGGTTATTCTTGTAACTAGTACATTTTCCACTGAATCAATATCAGTTTCTTTCCCACTTTGAGAGGGAATGGGACCACATATCATGTGGCCTCCTGCTGTTTTCAGCAAGTGAACATCATGTTTACTTACTATATTTTGCACAAAACAGTGATAATAATCACTTCCAATGATTAAATCAATTGGACTAATAGTGTCCATCTGTATGTTAGGACAGACTAGCTT